>NC_137049.1:2859176-2949176 GCF_032717465.1 Coenobita brevimanus
TGTATAATCATCGTATGAGATAGGTCTCAACACCAAGTAATATCTCTGCTTCTGTTCTTTATTTCCAGACCATTTACTGATTAGGCAGTACTTTAGATATAACTCCATTGTCCACAGTACTGATCGGGTTGTCACGTTTCCCTCAGGTACATAGGATGCATCGGTTTACATATGCGGAGTTGGCAGATATGCACCTGGTTTATGGTGCTGCACAGGGAAATGCCAGGAAAGCTTGTCGTCTGTACGCGGAAAGATTTTCACGGCAACATTTACCATATCCCAGTACATTCACAGCCACGGATAGGAGGTTGAGAGAGACTGGATTGTTAAGGTACAGTGCTGCATAAAGAGGACGACCATGCTTTATTCGCACAGCCCAATTAGAGGAGAGGATCGTAGAAGAGTTTGCAAGAACTCCTCAAGCACTCACTCGAGGTGTGGCTAGTGATATGGGGGTCAGTCATGCTGCAGTATGGCGCGTACTTCACTAGCAGTTCCTACATCTGTATCACTTTCAAAAGGTGCACCACATACTCCCGAAGGATTATCCAAGGTGTTCTAACTTTTGTCAGTGGTTTCTACACCAAACAGAACTCAGTCTGGATTTTCCTAGGATGTTGCTGTTCACAGATGAATCATGCTTTACAAGAACAGGGATGTTCAATAACCACAACATGCATGCATGGGATGAGGCCAATCCACATATGACATTGTATAGAGGACATCAGCATCGCTTTTGCATCAGTGTATGGTGTGGCACAATTGATGATTTTCTCATAGGTCCACATGTACTCCATGGTCGCCTAACGGGCCAAATTTATCGTGAGTTTGTAGAAGATGAATTGCCTACTTTACTGGATGATGTACCTTTAGCAAGATGCAGGACTATGTGGTACATGCATGATGGTGTACCCACTTACACCAGCATGATTGTATGGGATTATCTCAATGGTCAATTTACCAACAGGTGAATAGGAAGTGGAGGCCTCATTCCCTAACCAGCACGGTCGCCTGATTTAAACCCCATGGATTTCTTTTTGCGGGGCCATCTCAAATCCATAGTGTATGAAACCCCTGTTGCCACCCAGGATGACCTACTACCACGGATTCAGGCTGCATGCCATCAACTGCGTACAACACCACAGGTTTTTGAAGTACAGTAACCCCTCCAATATCCGGATCAATAGAGCCATAGGCAGGTCCGGATAGTGGTCCTGTCCGGATATTGGGCCCCAGCTTATGGACTAGTACTTATGGACCCTAACTCTGAAAAACACCTATACAACTCCCTCTGGACATGCATAGCACCTATTTAAGACCCAAATCACACCAATAAGGGACATAAAAGACTGAAATAAATGCAAAAGAACCATAAAATGAGGTTTTAGAGGTGAGTTTATACAATATTAAACATTCTGGGTACTTACAAGTCCCTTGGTCTTGGACTGGTTTGAACCGCCAGTTTGCAGTCCACAGTTAATCCTCTGCACTCTAAATTCTAATTTCTTAACACTGCACAACACTGTAAATTCCTGTGTGTTCTAGTGGCAAGGTATTGCAGTTTATTCACTGTTTATTCACAAAAAACAAGCACCTGTGGCTTGCACTGTTATGAGTATCTGCTCTCCATCGGAGTTAAGCTGTGACTGTTGATGTTGGTGGGGTAACAGAGTTGCCAGATCGCAACAGCCACATTACCAAGCTCCTCAACTTTCATTGTCAAATATAACTTTTCATTACCAAATTCGTAAAGCTAGCATATATTCTTCACTAATTATATATACAAGTGGAAATACATGTACTCACTCTCCTTATAACTAACACCATGTTGATTATTTTCACACTATGTAGGGTAGCAGATTAATCAGAGAGAGCAAACAATCCACCATCTCCATCCTGTGTATCCTCATACATGTGAAAAATCCATTTGGTAATGCATTATTCTAATGCATTACCAAACGAATTTTTCATTACCAAATTGGCCCACACTTGGTAATGAAAAATACCAAATGGCAACCTGACAGGGGAGGGGGGAGGGGGAGGAAGGAAGGGGTGAAGGGACCATGGTGTAACAGCTGTTTGGCGCCAGGCGGGAATTTCAAATTATGGGAGGGAAAAAAGTCAGATTTTTTTCGAATTTTTTGCAGTTTTTGGCCCATTTTGGGAATATTGGATCCCAGGAGGATTATGTCCGGTTAGTGGGGATGTTCGGATATTGGGCGTTCGGATATTAGAGGGATTACTGTAGTTCGACAGTCTATGAATCGCCGATGTCAGTTATGTATTCAGGTTGGAGGGAGACACATGGAATACCTTTTGTATGGTATTTTGCATCCTTTCTGATTTAAAAATTATGCTGAACACTGTGTCCAACTTTGTTTCTCAGTGACAAGCAATGAAAATAAAGTTCCCATTTGTTATTTACCATATCCATGAATCAGTACTTGTATTATGTCACAGTACTGACGTAATGGCCATCCCAGTGCAGTTAGTGTGGTAATGCAACGTGACAGCATTGGATGGCTCGATATGATAGTACAGTATGCTGTGTGCTGCATCACGAGTTAGTACAACGTATGTAATAACTATGTACATTATTTATTGTTACACTGATTAAACCCATCAAACACACTGTTTTACTTGTTAAACTCCCTAGTAACATTAGGCTGTAAGTAGACTGCATATGAACATATGCTAATTGATGGGTGACAGGGTGGGATGTGGTGGGAGGGGAGGGGATGGAGTGGGGAGGAGGAGGGTGGAAGCAGGTGCCAGTGTTTGGAGTGGTGCTCAGTGTGTGTTTGCTCTGACTTGGGCGATGCTAACAGATTTTAGTTAATGCCTTGTACGCCATCAGTGGCCCATATATTCGAATTCCCTTATAAAAGACTTTGGGTTTAATTTGCAATGGGTAAGTGATCCTCAAGGTTTGATGGAGTATTTCAGAAACCCCCGGTATATATATATATGTGTATATACTGTATATATATATATATATATATATATATATATACAGTGGGCTCACACAGTGCGCATCACTGCAGTGCGTGATTCGCCTTGTGCACGAGTGACCAGAAATCATAACCAAAAACCCTTTAACCCCTTAACCGCGGGGCGTCACTTTCGTGACGCTTGGGAGCAAGGGATCATACCGCGGGGCGTCACTTTTGTGATTCTGTGTTATTTTGAATTCACCCGGGCTTCCTAGTGGGGGCTTGTATCATCTATCAGTACTGCCAATGTCCAACACTAGTCAGCACTCCTAATCTCATCTGTACTCCCATCCATTGTTGACAATTTAGCCATTTCTCCCCGTTCTTGACTCCCCACCCAACCCCCCCACCATTACCCTATCCTCTCGCCTGCCCGGCCATGCTACGCTAAGTAAATCTTCCCTGGAATTTTTCACTGATTTCATCCATTGAAATAAGCCCTATGTCGTATTCTTATACCAAATAATATATACAAGAAAGAAATAAGGTAAGTGAGAGTGCCATACACCTGGAATTGGCTAATTATCACCTGACAACACCTCACGTGCACTCGTTCGCTAATTTTCGCTGTTTTTTCCCCTTGAAATATGCCGTATAATCTATTTTCGTAATAAATATACATGTAAGGAGGGAAGGGAAAAGCCTAAGTGATATTTACATTCACCTGGAACTACCTAATTTATAATGTATTGTCTAGATTTCCTGCCAATCATATCAGTGCTACACAAAGCTGTTTCAAGATTTAACATTGGTAGCTCTGATTTATATATCTCCTAAGTAGGCCTCTAATCTATTTTCGTAATAAATATACATGTAAGGAGGGAAGGGAGAAGCCTAAGTGATATTTACATTCACCTGGAACTACCAAATTTATAATGTATTGTCTAGATTTCCTGCCAGTCATATCAGTGCTAGACTTAGCTGTTTCAAGAAGTAATATTGGTAACTCTGAATAACCCCTAAACAGGCCTCCAGGCTGGCTCTGCGTTATCAGTTTACTCTCATCTTCCGAAGTGAGGGGATGTATGTTTGTTCTTGCTGACTTCAAGGCCTTTTTTCACCCCCATGCAAATGGCTCTGTGACCTTTACCCCCTACTAAACCTCGTGTGGAAAGAGGTAAAGGGCTGACAATTGATAAAAGAGTGACTACGATCTTTCTATTGAGTAAAAGAGTGCAAGTGGAATTGTAAATAATGTGTAAATAATGTGTAAACAGCAAGTGAAAGTAATGAATGTAAATATACGTGAACAATGGAAAATAGTTTTATAAGTTATTTCAAGTGACAGTGCACAACACAGTGTAAATAAAATAGAAATGTAAATAACGTAAATAAAATAGAGAACGTAAATAGAAATGTAAATGAGTAATATTATAAGAATACGAGTATATACCCTAGGAGTAATGAAAGTGAAAGTTTCACTCTAGCATGTCTGAATGCTATGAGTTATGAGAGTGAAGATGAAAGTGACATTCACTCTCAATGCCAGTATACAGGACGAGAAAGTGAATGCTACGTATTTTACTGAAAGAAATTGAATCCCTACAGTGACAATAAACTAATACTACTGAAGGAAACTTATGGATAAAGACTGTAGATATATATAAGTGTTATATAGTAATAGAAATATAAAGTGTGAGGGATTTTATGAATAATAAATGATAGAGTAACAAAAGCGAACTAGTGCCAGTGCGACGATCAGACGCGCTCGTCATTTCCATTGCTTTCACAGTGTTTTTTTTTTTGAGTATGGATCCCAAACTACTTGAAAATTGTAGAATAGTGTTTATAGTGTTTGTATCTGGCTGTGGTAATCATATTACGGGTTGTCGGGAAGTGTAAAGTGGAGACTTCGTTACCCTACTTCAGAGGTCTCCACAAGTCCTACGGTAACCGACGAAGGCTCAACAATCATTCCAGGAGAAAGCTGAAGGTATGTGCCATAAGCATATGTAATTTTATTATTCTAGGACTAATAACTGATTTTTGGCAAATAATTTTTGAGAGTCTGTCGGAGCCCAAATAACCCCGTGGCACACGCAAGTCATTGGTAAACAAGCCCGCGGTGTAGGGGTCAATGTGCGAGTTTACCGCACAGAACGTGAGGGAGAGGCAAGGAGTGGCTAAAAAGTGCGCGACCACCCCTCACAGAGCACGTCACGTTGAGTGACTTGGATGCTCCTGGGGAAGATGATCAAGAGGAGTCTGCAGAGGGAAGTGTTGGTGCGGTGGGGAGTGCGGCGCTGTAAGTGTTGCCGCGCCTCGGAACCCCTATTATTTAAGGTCATCAGGCATGTTGTCTACTGTTGTTAAGGTAACTACCCATATTTTTGTTATTGTATCTATAGCTTTAGTACAATGTCTGAAACATATGACCTTTATTATGTCTCTAAGGGCCAAAAAATGCCCAGGTATGAGGGGGTACCGCCCATATGTAATTATTCCCATAAGATTATGTATTCCTAGTATGCAAATTCCCAGTGTGCGAGTTCGTGCACCGCCCAATCTCTCGCGCACTATGCGAGCCCACTTACATATATATATATATATATATATATATATATATATATATACAGTATATATATATATATATATCTCATATATATACAGTATATATATATATATATATATATATTCGTATATATCATATATATACAGTATATATATATATATATATATACATTATATATATATATATATATATATATATATATATATACAGTATATATATATATATATATTTAGTAATCCCTCTATTATCCAGACGCCCACTCTCCGGACATCCCCACTAACCGGACATAATTGTCCCGGGATCCAATATTCCCAAAATGGTCCGAAAACCGCAAAAAAAAAAAAAAAAAAAAAAATTTCCCGCCTGTAATTTGAACTTGGCGCACGGGGCGCGGGACAGCTTTGTTGTGGCACGTCATTCCACCGATGTCCGCTAGAGCGCTCCTGCATCCTCCCCACTTTCCGCCTGTCTCTCGTTGCGAGTGAACGCTCGTCGTCATGGCTGCCCACGTGCTCGCTTTTGTGGTGGTGCCTTACCTGCTGCAGGCACTCCTGCTGCTCTTGTGCCTCTCCTTCGTGTGTGTGATGATGGCCCCGCCGCCTGAGAAGAGGAAGAGAGTGGTATTGACTCTGGAGAAGAAGCGGGAGATATTGGAGAAAGTAGATGCGGGATGGTCGTCTTCACGCATCCTCCGTGACTTTAACCTGGCCCGATCTACTTTGCTTGATATTAAGAGATCCCGAGACAAACTCATGGAGTACAAGGCTGACTTCTCGTCGAGAAGCAAATGCAACGTGGAGAGGAAGGTGATGTTTACTCCCAAGTTTGCTGAAGTCGACCGCTCCACGTTGATTTGGTATCGACAGCAACGTGCTGCTGGTGTGATGGTACATGGTACGGAGCTGAAGGCTGCTGCTGAGAAGTTCGCCAAGCTTCACGACGCCCTAGACTTCAAGGCATCCGAGGGTTGGCTCTTTGCGTTTAAGGTACAGCATGGCCTTACCAACCGTAAGTCTCATGGCGAAACTTTGGACGCTAACGAGGATGGAGTTGACGAGTTTCGGCACAAGGTGAAGGGCTTGATAAACAGGGAGGGCCTCACTCTCGGTCAAGTCTACAACGCTGATGAAACTGGTTTATTTTATCGCTCTTTGCCAACAAACACTCTAGCCGAGGAGACGGAGATGCGTATACCTGGCCGCAAGCTCTCCAAGCAACGGATACCTGCTTTGTGTTGTGCCAATGCTAACGGCATGCACCGGCTTAAGCCCGTTATTGTTGGCTGTACAAAGCAGCCTCAGTGTCTTCGTGGGGTGATGGATGTCCTTCCTGTCGTCTGGTACCATTCTTTGAAGGCATGGTTCACAGCCCAGATCTTCAAAGACTGGTTCCACCGCCATTTCGTCAAGGAGGTCATACATTACCAGACGGAGAAACTGGGAATCCCACGCGACCAGGTAAAGGCCCTCCTTCTCCTCGACAGTGTACCTGCCCACCCGTGCGACAAGGACTTGGTGGCTGAGAATGGCCGCATTAGGTGCATGTTTCTGCCACCTAATACTACTGCTCTCATCCAACCAATGGACCAAGGAGTGATCGTGGCAATGAAGCGCCTATACGGCTGAGATGTGGGCACAATCCAGCCCTCTTAAGCCACCAGAAGAGGCTGGATGACTCCGTCGCTGATGCCTGTCCAGGATTCAACACAGCACCCCATACTATTAAGCACATTATGGAAGACTGCATTGCACACAATCACCTACACCAACAACACAACATACACTCTTTGAGAGCTCTGTGGGAAAGCCCGGTCTCGGCCATGGCCTTCGTAAGGGACTCGGGGCTGTTCGGCCAGACTGCCTGGGGAACAACTACTACTACTACTACCACCGGAAGTTCCTGGACGAGGTGATGGTTGTTCTCGAGGATGAGGATGAGCACAGGGAGGGACGGGACACACGAGGCCAGCGGACTTTGGAAAACCTTCACCGCTACAACATCAAATTTGCAATCTACAACTGGGCCAGTGCATGGAAGGAAATCCCTGTCAAGACTCTAGAAAATGGTTGGTCTCGTCTGCTTCTCAGAACGGATGCGGAGTACGATTTCCTAGGTTTCGACCTGGATGACTTCCATGCACGTCTACGTACGCATGGTGACGATGTTGATGTGGACGAAGTGCGTGAGTGGTTGGTTGACGATGAGGGTGATCCTGGGTATCAGATCCTGTCTGATATCGAGATCGCATCTTCAGTTGCAGGTGTCAGTACCCAGCTTGAAGATTCCGACGAGGACAGCGACGATGATGTGGACACCTCTCAGCATGACACAACTCCAGCCATCCCCAAGCTGAGCGCACTCCAGGAACACCTAGAGTTTGTTCTGGACTACCTGGAACACCCGGACTGCGACAGGGAGATGGGGCCCTTGGGACATGTGGAGGAAGTGCGTGCCTTGAGGCAGCGCATCATAAATCGTCAGAATTGTCGTTCCTTGCGTCAATCAACGATTGACAGCTTTTTCAGGCCCGTGACCCCCGCTGTGTCCAGCCCTGGGTCCATTCCGTTGCCTTCCCAAGACAGGCCCTCATGCTCTGAGCCACAGCCCAGCACATCAGCTATGGTGGAGTCACCTCTCAACGTGAGTTTGCGTCTGTCTTCAGAGTCGTCTGTAGTGGGTACGCCATCACCACGACTCAGCGACGCACCCCTAGGTCACCTCCCTATGCTACTCTCAGACTCTGACAGTGATTAGACGCCAAGAACTTCTCCAGTAGACCACACAGGAATTTACAGTGTTGTGCAGTGAAAAAAACAGTGCATTGTGTTAAGGATTTAGAGTTGTGGGTGAAAAGACAAAAATTTAATGGACTGTAACTGTAACATAAATTAACTTTAGTGTTTTTGGTTTAGAAAATGGTTTTAAGAGTGGAAGGACTTAAAGTGCAGAGTGCAACACTTATTTCATTAAGGTACAATGGAGCGCAAGTAAGACAAGAGTGCGCACTGTGAAGAGAATGGACTTCTGAGTGCGAATGACTAAGTTAAGTGCAAGACTTCATGAACTGTGTACTGCAAGTGCTTCAGGAAATCCTTCTTACTGTCAGAGTCTGAGAGGAGGCGGTTATTCATCGAGATGGCCATGGACTTGCTGTAAGTATGCAGAATGTTTCATACTGTACCCTACTGTATTTTCCATACTATACTTACCTCAAACACCTCATTTCACTCTTTTATGTCCCTTGTTGGTGTGAATATGCTGTGTCTTAGGTGCTATGCACGTGCAGTAGGGAGGTGTTTTTCTGAGTTAGGCTAGGTTAGGGTCCATAACTACCAGTCCAGGAGCCAGGGACTTGTAAGCACCCAGAATGTTTAATATTGTATGAACTTACCTCAAAAACCTCATTTTATGCTTCTTTTGCATTTCCTTCAGTCTTTTATGTCCTTTATTGGTGTGATTTGTGTCTTAAATAGGTGTTATGCATGTCCAGAGGGAGTTGTATAGGTGTTTTTCTGAGTTAGGCTAGGTTAGGGTCCATAACTACCAGTCCAGGAGCCAGAGACTTGTAAGTACCCAAAATGTTTAATATTGTATGAACCTACCTCAAAAATCTCATTTTATGCTTCTTTTGCATTTATTTCAGTCTTTTATGTCCCTTATTGGTGTGATTTGGGTCTTAAATAGGTGCTATGCATGTCCAGAGGGAGTTGTATAGGTGTTTTTCTGAGTTAGGGTCCTTAAGTACAAGTCCAGAAGGTTGGGGCCAAATATCCGGACAGGATCACTATCCGGACATGCCTATGGCTCTATTACGTCGGATATTGGATATTGGAGGGATTATATATATATATATATATATATATATATATATATATATATATATATACAGGTATATATATAATCTATCTATCTATCTAATCTATATCTATCTGTCTATCTATCTATATATATACAGTATTTTGTATTTGTGAATTTTCAGCTTATGAACTTTTGAAGTTAAGGAGCAACTCTCAGAACTAACTCTCATATACAATTGTACAAGAATGGTTATAATAGTAATGTGGCTTCTCACCCTCAAGGGCCAAGACACTCTGGATATCTGGTTTGACTCTGGTTCATCCTGGCGCTGCGTTCTTGACAGTCATCCGGCTGACCTGTACCTGGAGGGCCTTGACCAATTCAATGGATGGTTCCTGTGCTCTCTCCTTACCTCTGTTGCTGCCACTGGATGTGCCCCATACAGGTACAGTATAGGTTTTTTCCCACTTAAGTGTTAGATCTTTCAAGACATTATGTAAACTGATCTTTAATATACAGTGAAAATGAGCAAAAAGTGTAAAAACTGATGCAAATACTGTACATTTGAGATCCATGTAAATTAAATTGTGAAAATTAATGCTAATAGCTACACATTAGATGTTCTATCTATCTATCTATAGCCCGACGCCCTAGTCCCGCAAAGGGTGGCCGCAGACAAAACGCCTCCAAGTCACTCTGTCACCCACCATTTGACTACCCTCTCCCCAACTTACCCCCCCCCTCCCTCATATACCTCTCAACTCCATCCCTCCACCTCATCCTCGGTCTACCTCTCCCTCTCCCTCCCTCCACCTCACCTACACACACCCTCTTAGTCAGTCTTTCATTCTCCATTCTCTTCACATGTCCAAACCCTCAGTGTATTTCTCCTAATCTACTCTTAGATGTTAAAATACTGCATTCCAACATGCCTTCCCCCTTGAATGTTTTATGTGAAGAAAAAAGACCACCTTGAGTTAAAAAGAAAAACAAGAGATACAAAGAAAAGACTAAAAAAAACACAAAAATGTATTTGAATATTTGCAGTAGTATAATTTTCTCCTCACCCTGCCCTAGGGTGGGAAAGGAGGTCTGGATGATGATGATGATGATGATAATATTCTCAGTTATACAAACTTTAGTTTTCTGTAAAGTGAACCTACTTTAAAAAGATACTACTGTACTTGTGTGTACTTCTTATAAGCCATCTCTGAAAATTTTGTACTTATTTATCCATCTGTCTGTCTATCTATCTATCTGTCTATCTGTCCATCTATCTGTCTGTCTGCCTGTCTGTCTTTGATCTGTCTATCTGTATATTTATCAGTCTATCTATCTATTGCCAGATGCCTCAATCCTGTATGGAGTGGCCACAAACAAACTGCCTCCATGTCACACGGTCCCGCGCCGTTTCACTGTCCTGCTCCCAGCCCACACCTCCCTCTCTCATATACCTCTCCACTCCATCCCTCCATCTCATCCTTGGCCTCCCCTTCCATCTCCCCCCCTCCACCTCACTCACGGAGACTCTCCTTGTTAGTTTCTTGCTCTCCATCCTATCTACATGACCAAACCAACTCAGTGTATTTCTCCTAACACTTCCTGTCACATCCACACCACAATGCCCCTTCACATCCTCATTTGTCAGTCTGTATCTCCATGTAATTCCACGTGCTCCACTCAAATAACTCTTTTCTACTGCTCTCACTCTTGACTTGGTCCAAGCTTCACTTCCATGCAATAGAATTGGTATCACAATACTTGCAACAACCTTTTCACTTCCATGCCCACTTCCCTATTTCATATCACTAACCCTGCGGTAAACTCCTGTTTCGGTATAAATATAGGATGTATGGCAGTGAAATACTGTACTGCTTTAATCCCTTCAATCCAGTGACCGTTTAATTATATATTCTTCCTGTCTTCCAACAATGTTTTACTTAGGAAGTGTGTGTAGTGGTGAAAGGTAAATGAAAGCTGTGCCTGATTCCTCTTGTACAAAAAGTCTCCCCTAAGCCGAATAAAATTTTCTTGGAAAAAAAAAAAAAAAAAAAAAAAAGATTCAAGGGGTTAAATGAAATGACTTTAAATAAAGCTTTGAGTCAGATTCAGGTACAATATTATTCTTTGATCAAATCAAATTCAGGAGGTGGTTGAAGCTTTTTCTCCTGCAAAAAACTGCCAGCAACATAGGATTACAGTAATCCCTTGATTATCCGATGTAATGGAGCCAAAGGCAGATCCGGATAGTGGATCCATCCAGATATTGAGCTTCTCCCCTGGCCTCTCCTTGTACATACCCCAACATTGAAAGTCATTGTAAAAGCCCACTACAATACATCGTACAACATTTATTCCAGGTGTTTTACACTAATCAGTCAGGTCAAGCAGACTTACAAACCACAGCCACAATAACCATGGTCAGCCAGACCCTTCAACCACAAGCAAGCAATGACCACAGCCCTAAAAAAATTAAAAAACAGCCGCTGGGTGAAAATGTTTTTGTAGCCATAATTTCCACCCGAATGCAAGCATTTTGTCCGGATGAAATGGAAAAATGTATGAATAATGGTTTTGAGCAGCCAGATCACAGCATCTGGATAATGGATGGTCTGGGTAATGGATGTCTGGATAATTGAGGGGTTACAATATGTCCATGGCTTGTTGTTTCCCCAGGTTTATTTGAATCTGAACTTATTGGACTGGAGACTGAAGTTGTCCTTTTCCTGTCCACCATCCTCCATTCAGGGGATAGGGAGCTTAAGAACATTTGGATTACCATGCCACTGTCCTGCTCATCCAGCTGTTTGACCATTGTACTGTCCAACTGTCTACCTGTCTGGTTTTATCCTACTCTCCAACTCCCCAGCTGTCCAGATCATCCATGTGTCCAATTCCACACCATTCTACTGTCCATTTATTGTTGTTTGTTTGTTTGTTTTATCAGGTCTCTGTATGTGCATGGGTTCACAGTGGACGAGAAAGGACGCAAAATGAGCAAGTCATTGGGAAATGTGGTGGACCCTAAAGTTGTGACAGATGGGGGAAAGAACAAGACGAAGGATCCTGCTTGTGGAGCTGATGTACTCAGGTTTGGTTAGGTTGGGTTTAGTTAGCTTAAGTCCTGGTAGTAAGCTTATGCAGAGCTAAGTTATGGTGTTGGATTAGGTTACCTCTGGTTAGATTGGCAGTGTGGTGGACCCCAGAAGAGTGTCAAGTGTGTCAAAGAGGAGGGAAAAATGAGACAAAATCCCACTTACGGAGCTGATGCACTTCTGTCAGCTAGCTGGTTTTAACCCTATCGCAGTTTTCATATGTTTTTGACACATACGTTCTACTCACCCCCTCACGGTGTTCGTATGCATTTAAACACGTATGAACCACTGGATGAAAAAACACAAGAAAGAAAAGGCATATGATCTGCTTTCATACGCATTGTGGACTCATGTGTGTGGATATGGTATGCATAACAGTATAAGTGTCTTGCTGGTGCAGGTTGCAAATGACAATCTTTTACTTTTTGTGGCTGATACGTAACAATAAATATCACTTTGATTGGAACCAGAAAATAGTACAATAGCAAATTTTCATGTGCCCTATACACTATATATTTCATGAGAAATTTGATAATAAGTCAAACAGAAGAGTGATTGAATTTAATATAATGATATTTTACTTCCTCAAAAAGTTCCAGTTTCTTTGTGAATGAACGTGATATAGTATTCACAAGGTTATTTTTACATAAATTTATAAGTTTACAAATTTACAGACTTATCTTAAATGTCAGGACCAACTTGCCTTGCCCTGGGCTCCCACGCTCCTCATGGGGCAACGTAGGACTGGATGATGGATGGATGGTTGGAGAAATTTACAGCCCGTGAACAAAAGAAAGTTACACGTTTTGGCTTTGAAATGCAATGAAAGAATAATTGGTATCTGTATTAGGGTGCATTCTGTAATGAAAAGCATAAACTATAATTTCAGTGCAGGGGAAATAGCTAGCTGTGCCGAAACTGGGAGGGGGAGTAGGGGTGTGCAGGCCGGGTTTCCTGAGAGGGTTAATCGGATAATCAGTTAATCAGATATCACTGTGTAACCTCCTAAGACACTGCCATATTGATGTTTCCAGTGGTATAGCTGATTTTCTTTGGACTAAAAGCTAAATCAAATGCTGAAACCTTGTAATGACCTCCCAACAGTTACTGGAAGCTGTTGGGAAAAGAGAAAGCTAAGATATGTAAAAGGGTTTGTCACTGTGTTAGACTTTCATCTTGGACTTTGACATTACTGTATATACATATGACTGAGCATCCTGTCTGTACAATTTTTGCGTTTAATTTGTGGTATGAAACTAGGGCTATTTTATTCTTCACCCATTTACTTCACTTGTAATTTCAAAAGGGCTATTAAATGGGTGGAATAACAATAGGTAGCAAAAGATGCAGAGTAAAGGAAGGGTGCTAATACCATTGATCACCTGAGAAAATTGTTTGGGTTACATTGCAATCTGTATATATGATCTTTTCAAATGAATGCTATAATCGCAGCCACTAGATAATTTTGTTCAACTGAAGGAAAACAAGGGTTAATGAAGGATATATCCAACCCCTCCAGTTTGAAAATTCCAAGTTAAATCAGATCATCTGAAATCATCCACCTCCTTCCTCCTTCACTGGAAGAAAGCCCATCTACAGTACTAAGAGAATTTAGTTTGTGTATGTATACAGGCGGTCCTCAACTTACAGTGGGATTACATTCTGATACACCCATCGTAAGTGGAATATATCATAAGTAAAAAATGCATTTAATATACTTAACCATCCGAACATCATAGCTTAGCCAAGCCTACCTTAAATGTGCTTAAAACACTTACATTAGCCTACAGTTGGGCAGTCATTAACACAAAGCCAATACTTATAATAAAGTGTTGAATATCTCATGTGATTTGTTGTTGAGTACTATACTGAGATTATCAGTTGTGAAAGTCCAGGTTCATGTGCGATGGCCATTATGGGCTTGCCACCTTCATGTCGGGCATTTATCTTGAGTTTCATCTCAAGAGTAATTGCCTTCCTCTTCTCATCAGTAGCAGATGAGATGGATGAGCATTTCATAGACATGGTGGATGCACAGTACACAACGTAGATACAGGGGGTATCCAAAAAAACGCCGGTAACACAGAACACTGTAGAGTATCAGTCGTACACACTAGCGACGGTGTGGCAGACTGGGAGATGTGGTTCGCTGCCACTGCCCAGCATTATAAGAGAGTATCATACCACATATGGCTAGCCCAGGAAAAGGTCAAAATTCAAAATTCAGAGTATGGTTTCTACTGAATCTGTATTGGCATCGCACCA
The DNA here is from genome assembly GCF_032717465.1 of Coenobita brevimanus. NCBI lineage: Eukaryota > Metazoa > Arthropoda > Malacostraca > Decapoda > Coenobitidae > Coenobita > Coenobita brevimanus. Next base: position 2,873,840 of record NC_137049.1, read on the forward strand.
TCGTAAAGTCGAAAAATCGTGTCATTCCATTGCAACTGGGGGACCACCTGTACTGTGAAATAAGTTTTTTAAATGTGTCGTTAGATGTCCTTATGAATGTTTGCCATTTTTAAGGCCAGTTTGGGGTGGTTAGGGTGGGCTTTAAGGGGTCACTGGGGGTGACTGAGGAAGTTTAGGACCAAATTCCATTTTTCCAAACAAGCTTTGTTGTGTCTGTTATGTGAATTTCTGTAGTGTGACACCTTACTAGGAACCAATTGCCAAGTTACAGGCAAACATTTTGTGTAATACCAATACACCAGTCCTGTATGAGATGGCCCTAGCATGTATTCAATGTGGACAGTGGGTGTTTGTTCCAAAGTGGTGACGCGTGCAGGTGTATGGTATGTAGGAGGACTACTGGGTCTAGGGAGCAGGCTGTGAAGCCTATGCCCAGAGACAGACACATTAAAAAATATAAAAAGTATGAAAGACCCAGGTTATAGAACATACTTCAGGAGCCAAGACAGAACTGGAATGCTGGATTATTGAGAGGTGATGAAAAGTACAGTACTGTGATACTGTAAGTTACCGTAATTGTATCATAGGTGGTAAATGTGGGAAATGACTATCCATTCACTTGATGTAGTGCTACCTTCAAGAGCCTCACCACTGAGGGACAAGCCTATTCAGTTTTTATAGCCCAGGAAACTGTTTGCTACACTGAGTGGTAACCATTCCAATGTAGCAAAATGAGTGCCTAGTTATTTTATACGTTAAGGTGGTGTAAGTGAATGTGACCTGTAAGAATCCAAATCATCATTCATTCATTTATCATCTAGTCTGTGTTGCCCCAAGAGAAGCATAGGAGCCTTGGGCTAGGCATGTCTTTGCGAGTGATGAGCCAGTTAAGGTTTAAATGATTGATAAACTACAGTAATTCATTTTGCTGTTAATGATGCATTTAACCCTTAGAGTTGAGAAACAGTTGAAATTTTGTTTCATGCAACTTCCAGGTGATTTTTTGCAGCATAAATAAACTCCCTAATAGTGAAGAGGTTAATGAAGACAAAATCTGACATCTTCAGTTTGAAAAAACTCTCCAGACCAGAATGAAATGATCTCGTTAGAGTATGAATTAAAAAAAAAAAAAAAAGTATTGAAGGGATTTAGTACATCCTTCCTTCTTTTCTCGTCAGTCCTTCTTTCCTTCATTCTTTCTTCTTCCTTCTGTCTATGGGTGACTCTACACTGAGTGACAAGCCAAATGGTTTCCTGTACACCAGGAAACCATTTACTTTGCTGGGTGGTGACCGTATAACCAAATTATGGCCCCTGGTGGTTTAGTGGGTAATTAAGGCACTCCAGTCAGATTGAGCTGATGCAGGTTTATATCCAAGGGGTGGTTGGGGTTTATTGCTCACGTAATTCCACTCAGGGATGAGTGAGACTGGTCACTCTCATCTTAAATGTCAGGACCAACTTTCCTAGCTCTGGGATCCTATGCTTCTCGTGGGGCAACATAGGATTTGATGATGAATGAATGAATGAATAATCTTGGAAGATTTTATGCAAATGAAGTTAATGCTAGCAGTTAGAACTTAAAGAAGTATCTTGACTTATCCTTTGTTTACCATTGATACACCTGTGATTTATATTTTGGCTAATACATGAAGGTATTGTTATGACGACTGTAGAAGTCAGAGAGTGAACCCAGTGAACTTGGAGATGTCATTTTCATTTTATTCTTTCCATCTCCTGATGATTTAAGACAGTTTAGTATAGACAACTGTAGGGGTTAGTTAGAGTGTTAAAATACCCCTTCAGTACAAGAGTTTTTAAAGTTGGGTACAGTAGTCAGGTATCAGCAAGAGTAAATGAAAAGTTATTTCATCTTGAGTCAGGTGGTCAACCCCATAGCCATTGTCATTTGACAGGTGGTGGGTTGCAAACAGGGAGTCCGAGGCTGCCAACAGCCAAATAGGATCCCAACAACTGAGCATAATGAAGAAACAAGTTCAGCGGGTGAGAAACTGTCTGCGGCATGTGCTGAGCTGCCTGAGGTCGAATGGAGAGGGATCAAATGGCCATTTTGACTTTAACCACCACAGCCTTGCAGCCGCTGACCTCAGACCACTTGATCGTTATATCCTTCATCTACTCCATGCTCATATTAACCAGGTACAGTGGGTAACTGGTGCTAGAGAGGAGTACTGTTATGTGGTGGCACTGATATAATTAGAAGGCTCTACTGCCTGGTTATATAAATATCCCCCAACTCCCTCTCTGTTTCTGAATGGAGAATGGTGGACTGTTGGGCAAGGACAACTTCAGCCTGCAGTTCACTGGGTTCACACTTCAGATAAACCTGGGGCAACAGTAACAAGAGTAGCTAATTCTTCATGTAATGCAGCAGGTATGTATTTAAACACTGCAGTGTTGCATGAAATAAATCTCTTAATGATGATTATGCATCAGCAGGAAAAACTGTCTTTGCAGATATTTAAAATCAAGTTCATTGCTGTAGATAAATATGAAAATGTATCTGATATGATTATGTGTTTTGGAACAAGTACTATACTGTACTGTACCAACAAAAGCTAGTGTAAATTTTTTTTGATCATGACTGTTCATGACATATCTTGACTGCTTGGTAATGAACAGTAGTGTTCGTTTTTGTTTCGTTTTGTGAAAATAGTTCCTATGTTAGTTAACAGCTTTATAGTGAAAGAGTGTTAAACAAGGAATTTTTGTGCACCCAGCAGCAGAAATCATTACAAGTATTTCATTTCTCACCTCCCTGAACATGTTGAATGAGGAATTACTGTACAGCTGACAGCAGAAGTTCAGCAGATATTTCACTTCTGTTTCTCTTTTCCTTTTGATAGCTGATAGTCCTGAGGTGAGTGAGAGTTTGTAAGGTAATCTTCCCAAAGATTGTACCATTTATGCTGATATGTTAGGGAGAAAAGTGATGGACATACCCTGAGTGTAGAGATGCAGTGTAACAGTTGGGAAATTTCTTCATTGTCTGTACATTCTTCACCTACTGTTCCTTCCATATTAACCTAGCACAGTGTGTCATTTTGTGCTCCTAGAAAATTATCCTCTTCAGTCAGTGGTCATATTTTTTATTTAATAATTGCTATCCAGAAAATTGTAGGAAACATGTAAAAGACCTGTCTTCTTCTTCAAGGGATTAATGAAGTCCATATCTGATACCTCCAGTCTGAAAGTACTCTCGTAATCAAAATAAAAATTGTGTACTGATAACAAGGAAAACTAGAGGTGCACTGTCTGGAGCACATCCCTCAGACAGGGGCAATGTAATTTCCAAACCACTCTTCATAATGTGTTAGGTTTTCTCATAACTTATTAGGGTTTCAAAAAAGTTTTCTGGATCCAGAATCTGTAATACGATCCAGATTGGTTCCATAAGTTAGTCAATTGTTCCCTGGGACATGGGCTATCTACCCACCAAATGTGGTCCAAATCTCTCTTTTAGTTTTTGAGTAATCCTGCTAACAGCCACATAAACAAATGAACAAACAACTGGTGAAAACATACCCTCCTTGTCTGGGAGAAATACAGTATTAAAATACGTTATCGGAGTAAAGAGGTTATGACACTTTGATTTTCTGTCTTGATCTGAAGAGAGTCCAAGTCAGGTTGAAAGTGCTGTATTCTCACAGTAAACACAAAAACATAAATTCAGTACTGAAATACTAATGTGGATCTTTATTAGGTGAGTTGAAGGATTATGATGATGATGATGATGATGATTTTCTTTCTCCCATTTCCTTTCTTAGTCATGACCCTCATGATGATGTGTTCTTGTATTTTATCTTTCACTCAGCAGATGATTTATCACCTTAGGAGACTTGTCTCTGTAGTGGTTAAGTATAACCCTCAGTAGTCCCCTAACAGTAAGAGATCTCAAAATTAGATAAACTTTTATAGTGCTAGAGATGACCTCGTGTTGGTACTAGTCATGCAGTAATGGTAGTGGTTGTAACTCCAGGCTCATCTGAACATGAACCTAGGGAACTGCAGACTGAAGTTGTCCTTTTTTTTTGCAATTCACCATCCTTCTTTAGAGGAATAGGGTTGAGACTGAGGGATATTTATGTAATCCATGCAGCTCCACTGCCCGGTCATCAGAACTATCATGTGAGGGCATCTCTCTGTAACCACGTTCTGGAGGCGAAATTAATTACTTCAGCCTGGTGACTTCTTCTCCCACCTTACTCATGCTGCAGCCACATACTTAAATTCACTTTAAGGAAGCACTAGTAGTGAAAGAGATTAAGGAAGGCTATATCTAACCCATCTAAATCAAAGAGCCCCTCTAGCAGAATATAGTCATTGGTCAGTAGAGTGATTGAATACAAATATCTTTGTACTGAAGGAATTAAGCTTCTTCCTAACTCTGCCCTAACTTCACCAAACTATCTAACTCAGCCTAACTCTGTCCAGCTCCCCAAACTCCATCCTGACTCAACTGTATCGAACTACCCTAACTGTATTTAACTTCCTAACTCTACTTTAAATCGACCTATCTACCTAATTCCCTCCTATCTCTTACTCTGCCCTAACTCTACTTAGTTATGTAATTTAACCATAAATCTACCTTAACTCGTCTAATTTCTTTACTGTATATTCCATTTTCAGGTGTGGAGAGATTATGAAAATTTTCGTTACTACACTGTGACTCGAAATACAGTGGACTTTATGAGCAACACAGTATCAGCACTGTATTTTGGCTGTATTCATGACAGGTAGGTTGGTGTGTGTATGTGAGAGGGAGGGAGTGAGGGAGAGGAGGTGGTGGTGGTGGTAAAGAAATGAATATGTGTGTGTCTGAGGGGAGGGATCACCTAGGAAAGTGTGTTTAACCCTTAAACCCAAAAATTTCATTTTTGTTTCATTCTTTCTTCTTTCAGGCAACTTGATTCAGTTTAGACGAGTGCTCAAGTAGTGAAGGGGTTAATGAAGGCTGCATCCATCCCATCCTGTAGAAGCTTCTTTTGCTGGACTAAATAGCTTAAAATGGCCTGATGCCTGGTTGTCTAATGGGTTAAGGCACTTGTACGAGATAAGACCCATGAGTATTTGTATCAGGGGAGTAGTTAGGGTTTATTGGTCAAGGTCTCCCTCTTTATCAGTGGGAGTTAATGTTCCTAAGATACTGTCGATACACAAATAACACTGATACCGATTTTCTGATGGATGTCCTTATTGGTGATCATTACAACACATAATTCTTACACAACCATCCATGTGAAATGTTAACATGATTTTTAATGGCTAAAAATGCCTTTCCTTTGTGCATACCATTCCACCATAGGCCTGTCTCATTCACACTGAATACAGTATTGTACTTGTTCACCTTCAAGCACTAAGAATATTGTTATTTGTTAAAAGTGAGAATGAGATGTGCATATGGAAAAGATACAGAAACAGGTGACTAGCATCATAGGTTATGTAACTTAGAGGAGATAAGCTGGCACCACATATTTACGGGAATATTTTATTATTTTCTACCGAAGGAACCATAGGCACTAAAAGTATTTTGTTCTATCTATCTATCTATTGCCAGACGCCTCAATCCCGTTTGGGGTGGCCACAAACAAATCGCCTCCAAGTCGCCCTGTCCCCCGCCATTTCACTCCCCTGCTCCCAACTCACACCCCCCTCTCTCATATACCTCTCCACCCCATCTCTCCATCTCATCCTCGGCCTCCCCCTCCCTCTTTCCCCCTCCACCTCACTCACATACACTCTCTTCGTCAGTCTTTGACCCTCCATCCTCTCCACATGGCCAAACCACCTCAGTGTGTTCCTCATAACGCTTCCTATTTTGTTATTTATTAAAAATGAGAGCCAGATACATAGATGGAAATGAGTAGAGGCCAAAACAGGTGGCTAGTGGGTTAGTAAGAAGATGCTTCCAGTTTCTGCCTCGGAAACAACTAGTAGATAACTGGTAGAAAAAAATCTGTCCATAGCTGAAACCATAGAAAAAAAGTTGATAACAAGGGAATAGTGTATAATGCCACCCAGGAATGTGTGAGTGATCAGTGTCTCCTTAAATGTTTGAACTAGTAACCTAGCTCCAAGCCCCTATACTTCTGATGAAACAATAAAGGATTGGATGATGGGCAGAAAATGACACTCTCAGCATTAAGAGTTGATAAACCTGGACATACAGGTTTGATTCAAAGCAAAATCAAAATCTGAAATTCTGTTTTAGAGTACAGGTAAAATTTTTTATCTTATTCACTTCAGTGACAATATTATTACCCCTTGGGGTAGGGGGGGTTTTCAAGGATACTCCCCCAGTATCCCTGCTTGTCGTACAAGGCGACTCAAAGGGTTGGCGGAGGGTTAGTGCCCCTCCCAGGAAAACAACTAATTAAAAAGACAAACAAGAAGCCTCAGACAAGGACTGACCAAAAGATGACGACCAAGGACCGGACAAAGGACATGGTAATCGGAACGTGGAATGTAAGAGGTGCGAATGATGAGGTGAAAGAGAGAGAGATTGTCTAGGTGCTTGAGGGTGCAAAAGTTGATGTATGTGGAGTAACTGAAACTAAATGGAGAGGTGAGAGTGTGAGAGAATGGGAGTATGGATGGTGTATATGTGCAGGAGTAGGTGAGAATGAGAGGGCAAAAGAAGGAGTGTGTATAGTTGTAAGTAAAAGATGGAAGAAGAACATAAGAGAGTATGGATCGGTTGGGTCCAGGATTGTGTGGGTAAGATTGAAAGTTGGAATACAAATGTGGGCGATTGTGTGCGTGTATGCGCTAACGCAAGATCGTGTAAGCAGAGTGAGAGAAGAATTCTGGACAAATGTGGAAGTGTGCATGGAAAAGTTTGGAAGGAATGAGAGAGTGTTTTGATTGGTGATATGAATGGTAAAGTAGGGAATGTGAAGGTGGATGGGATAGTTGGTGAGTGGGGTGTGCCTGCTGAGATAGATAAGAATGGCAGTGTGTTAGTGGACATTTGTGCTGGGAGGGGATTGGTGATAGCCATTACCCTCTTCAGGCACAAAATGATCCACGGGTATACATGGCGAGTGATGAGAAGGGTGGGTGGTGAACTGAATGAAAGGAAGGCAATGATTGATTATGTGTGTGTGGATGAAAGGATGCGAAGGTGTGTAATGGATGCAAGAGCTTATAGAGGTTGGGGGAGTGGACTTTCTGACCACTACTTGGTGGTGGCCAGAATCAAGATACAAATAAGATGGAGTAATAGAAGAAGGGAAGGACGGGATGAAGGAGTAGTTGCAAGGAGAGTGGAAAGGTTACAAGAGAGTGAGAAAAAGGCAGAATATAAGAGAGAAGTGGAGGAACGATTGGGCAAAAATGAATTGGAGCAGATGGGGGACGTGGAAGGTGTGTGCAGGATATTCACAGAAGAAGTATGTGCAGCATGTGATGTGGTGTGTGGGATGAAGAGAAGACGGAGGGGGGTGCAAGGAACGGTGTGGTGGAATGAAGAGGTGAGATAGGCTGTGTCACAAAAGAAGAAAGCATACAATGGATGAGAAATAGGGGCATGGAAGAAGTTGAGAGGTGGAAGAGAGAGTTATATGTAGAAAGAAAGAGAGAGGTAAAAAGATTAGTAAGAAAGAGTAAGAAGAGAGTGGATGAGGAATTTGGAAGGAATTTGAGTGTAAAGTGGAGGGACTGTAAGAAAATGTTTTGGAAAGAGGTGAAGAGTCTAAGACAGGGTGGAAGTAAAGTTAGCAGGGGAGTGAAAGATAAAAATGGTAGATTACTAGTGGAGAAGGGAGAAAAAGTGAGCAGATGGAGAGAACACTTTAAGGAATTGTTGAACATAGAGGATGGAAGTGATGTGAGTATAAGTGGCTGGGGAATGGCTGGGAGGAGGAGGGAGGTGAGAAGACAGGAAGAAATCAGTAGGATAGAAGTTGTGGAAGCAATGAAGAAAGTTAAATTGGGGAAAGTCCCAGGAATTGATGGAGTGTTTGGTGAAATGTTGAAGCATGGGAGAGAGATAGTAGTAGAATGGATGTGGAAGATGTGCAGATTGGCCTGGGAGGAAGGTAGGATTGGAAGTCAGGTATAATTACAGTAAAAGTCCAATTCTTCGGCATCCAATTCCCCGGCAAATCTGACATTTCGGCAGTTTTGAGAAATAGTCCCATTAACGAAAATCTCTGATCGTTCGGCAGATTTTCCGATTTTTTTCGTCAGTCTTGAAATTCTCCATGAGGCTTGCCAGCTAGCTACCTGCCTTTACCCGCCTTAGTGAGTGAGAAAGTGGAAGTGATGGAACGAGTCTACCACTGCCATGAAGCTCAGAGGCTAGCTCTTTCTCCCATAGCATAAAGAGAGGACAATCATGTAGTGAGTCTAGCAAAAAAAAAGCTGCCAAGAAAGCTACATCCTCTGCTGCTCCCTCCTCTCCATCACCAACAGCAGTCTCTGAACCTCAAGCTCTACTGTCGCAGCAGCAGGGAGAAGAGTCCTTAGAGCCTGTTGCAGGACCCTTTACTGCTTGGGACTTCTTCCAGCAGTAGCAGACTCCAATCAACCCCTTCTATTGTACATATGTAAATAAGGAACCTACTATAAGTTTAGGTAAGTGCATGTGAACTTGTAGGCCTACTGTACCATTACATTTATATACAGTATGTTCACTAATTTCTTTATTTTTCATATTCATATATAGTACTGTATTCATTACAGTATTGTACAGTATCAAACAGTATACAGTGCTCTCTCCAAACACATTTGTAATGGTATGAGTAGTGATGATAGTGTTCACCGAAACATATAAGGTACTGAGTGGGTAGGGTTTTTGATAATTCGGCAATTTTGATTTTTCGGTACTTGCCTGGTCCCATAGATGCTGAAAAATCTGACTTTTACTGTATTCCCTTATACAAAGGAAAAGGGGAAAAAGAAGTGTGTGGTAATTTTAGGGGCATTTGTCTTCTTAGTATAATAGGAAAAGTGTATGGTAGGATACTTACTGACAGAGTTAGGGATATAACAGAGGAATTAGTTGGAGAAGAACAGGGAGGCTTCAGGAAGGGAAGAGGTTGTGTAGATTAGATATTCATTCTTAGATCTTTAGTGGAAAAGTTTCTAGAGAAGGGAAAGAAGTTGTATGCGGCTTTCATAGATTTGGAGAAAGCATATGACAGGGTGGATAGACAAGGATTGTGGAAAGTATTAAGAATATATGGAGTAGATGGGAAGTTGTTGAATGCTGTGAAGAGTATGTATGATGGTGCTAAGGGTGCAGTATGTGTGGATGGTGAACTGAGTGAGTTTTTCTCATTGAAGGTTGGATTGAAACAGGGATGTGTCATGTCTCCGTGGTAGTTCATTCTGTACATGGATGGAGTAATAAAAGAGGTACAAGGTAGGGTAGTGGATGTTGGAGTGGCCCTGGTGAGAGAGGGTAGTGTTTGGAAACTCCCTGTACTATTATTTGCAGATGATACTGTGTTGTTGATTGAAGACGAAGGGGATCTGCAAGGCTTGGTGGATGAGTTTGAGAGAGTGTGTAAGAAACGGAATCTGAAGGTGAATGTAGGAAGGAGTAAAGTGATGGTCTTTGAGAGAGGTGAAATCAGTGAATGTACAGCAAGGTTGAATGGTGATGAATTGGAAAATGTGAGTACATTTAAGTACAGTACTTGGGTAGTGTGATGAGTAAGGCTGGAGGTTTGGAGGGTGAAGTGCTTGAAAGGGTACAGCAGGGAAGAAAGGTTGTTGGTTCCTTGAAAGCAGTGATAAGAAACAGGGAAGTGAGCATGGAAGTGAAAAAGTTACTACACGACAGTATTGGGATTCCAACTCAAACGTATGGAAGTGAAGCTTGGACGTTGTTGGAAGGACACAAGTCAAGAGTGAGAGCAGTGTAAATGAGTTATTTAAGAGGAGCCTGTGGAGTCACGTGGAAAGACAGGCTGAAAAATGAGGGTATAAAGGGGCGTTGTGGTGTGGATGTGGATGTGATAGGAAGCGTTATGAGGAACACACTGAGGTGGTTTGGCCATGTGGAGAGGATGGAAGGTGAAAGACTGACGAAGAGAGTGTATGTGAGTGAAGTGGAGGGGGGGAGAGGGAGGGGGAGGCCGAGGATGAGATGGAGGGATGGGGTAGAGAGGTATATGAGAGAGGGGGGTGTGAGCTGGGAGCAGGGCTGTGAAATAGCGGAGAACAGGGCGACTTGGAGGCAATTTGTTTGTGGCCACTCCGAACTGGATTGAGGCGTCTGGCAATAGATAGATAGAGGTAGATTATTTTTATTATTATTATTTTTATTATTATTATTATTATTATTATGATTATTATTATTATTATTTTTATGATTATTACTATTATTATTATTATTATTATTATTATTATTATTATTATTATCCATCCATCCATCCATCCATCATCCAAGCCTACATTGCCCCATGAGGAGCGTAGGAGCCCGGGGCTAGGCAGTTGGTCCCAACATTTAAGATGAGAGCGACCAGCCTCACTCATCCCTGAGTGGCATTACGTGAGGAATAAGAGGAGTAGACTGTAGCACCAGCTGAGCAGGGCAGTACTCCCGAGGTGGATGGAAAGCTGTTGACAGGGACAGCTGGAGCTCCTGTTTCATCAGCCCTCAGGACTAGTTCCTGACCATCCCCCTTTGCTGAACTTTTTCATTGTCTCAGTAACACAGAAAGTAGGCCAGCATGCTCTCCAATACAAGTTTCTCTATCTACACCAAACTACATGCATAGTACACACTTCACTTCCTTTTCCAAAATTCAAAAAAAAAAAAAATCATCACTACTAAACACTCAGCCTCGGAATCCCCAGGGGGGGGGAACCATATATGCCCCCACCTTCCGCCCCTCTCCCGGTGACGACTTGAGTTGCCTTGAACCACCGTCTGACTCACTTCTTCATTTCTGCAACATTTGTGGCCTTTCCTCTAACTTTCGCTCTGTTGAGCACCACCTCTCCTCCTCTAAACGTAACCTCTTTGTAACAGAGACTCAGCTGTCTGAAGCAACTGACAGCAAACCCTTTTCTCTATCCTTTACTTTCTCTGTACTCATTTCAAAGCCAAAGATGGCTGTTGTGTATATATATATGCAGCGACTCATCTTGCTCTCGTGTTCCTGAACTCAGTTCTTCTGAATTCTCTACACTCTGGCTTTGGCTTTCCTGTCATTCTCTGACTAATTATATCTGTGCTGTTTGCTTCTCCCCTAATTCTGTTGACTATCAAAAATTCTTCGACTCTCGTACTTCTATGATGAAACACATTCTATCCATTTCTCCTTTCTCTGAAATCTCCATTCTTGGAGATTTCAATGTTCACCACCACCTTTGGCTCTCCTCTCCTTTCACTGATCCACCTGATGAACAAGCCTACATCTTTTCTATCCTTAATGACCTAGAGCAGGTTGTACAGCACCCTACCCGTATCCCTGACCGCCTTGGAGAGAGCTCCAACATACTTGACCTCTTCCTTACAACTAATCCTTGTGCATACGCTGTTAATCTTTTCTCTCCGTTGGTCTTCTCCAATCACAACCTTATCACCTTAACCTGTCCTATCACTCCAGTACGGTCTGTGGACCCTCGAAAGAAACGTCGTCTGTAGCACTTTGGAGCTGCAGACTGGGAGGCCCTCAGGCAATACTTCTTTGATTTTCCCTGGAATGATTATTGCTTTGATGGCCGGGAGCCATCTGAGTGTGCCTTGTGAATTACGGAGGTTATTCTCTCGGGCATGGAAGCGTACATTCCCTTCTCATATCGTTTGACTAATGTAAGAAAGCCTTGGTTTAATCACACTCGTTCTAATGCTGTCCGCAACAAGGAGAGGGCCTATAAAAGGTACCAGAGCCAACCCATCCCTGAATCACATCATCTTTACGTTTCTGCCTGGAATCTTGCCAAGTCTGTTCTTCGCTCTGCTAAAAATTATTTCATCCGTACTAAATGCTCTCAACTCTCCAACTCGAATTCTTGCTGCTCCTTCTGGCACCTTGCCAAAAACTTTTCTAACATCTTTACCTCATCATTCTTCCCTCCCTCATTTCTACTCTGATGGTTCTGTAGCTATTTCTTCTACTGATAAAGCAGATCTCTTCTCTCAGACTTTCTCCTCCAGTTCCACCTTAGACGATTCCAGCGCTGTTTCTCCATCACTTCCCCCTTCTGACTTCCTCATGACTGACATTAAAATTTCTTCAACTGATGTATTTTCTGCCATCACAGGCCTTAATACTAACAAGGCATATGGGCCTGATGGAGTCCCTCCTGTTATTCTCAAGAACTGTGGTTCTGTTCTTACACCCTGCCTAGGGAAACTCTATTGCCTTAGCTGGAAGTTTACTCTCATTCAGCCGGTCCCAGAGATGGGTGACCATTCCCAACCCTCTAACTATCATCCAATTGCTTTAAAATCCTGTATCTCAAAATTTTTCGAGTCAATTCGTAATGGAAAAATTTGAAAGCATGTTTCCTATCACAATCTTCTTTCTGATTGTCAGTATGGGTTCCGTCAGGGATGCTTCACTGGCGATCTTCTCACCTACCTTTCAGACTCCTGGTCATCCTCCTTTCAGGACTTTGGCGAAAGCTTTGCCATTGCACTTGACATCACAAAGGCTTTCAATCGAGTTTAGCATAAATCTTTAATTTCCAAACTGCCCTCTTACAGTTTCTATCCTTCTATCTGTGCCTTCATCTATAGCTTCCTTTCTGGACGTTCTATAGCCATTGTTGTAGATGGCCATCATTCTTCTTCTAGATCCGTCAACAGTGGTGTTCCTCAGGGCTCTGTCCTATCACCAACTCTCTTCCTTTTACTCGTCAGTGATTTCTAAGCTGTACATCTAACCCTATCTACTCGTACACTGATGACTCCACCCTTCACCTTTCCATTCGGTTCCCGCAACGTCCATCTCAGCAGTTACTTCAGCAGACAAGGGATGAGGCAATGGCACACCTGATGTCTGACTTGGCTCGCCTCTCTGTCTGGGGTAAGAATTATCGTTGTTTTTTATGCATGAAAGACTCAATTTTTACACCTATCAACCGGACGAAATCTTCCACAGGTGTACCCATTAATGTTTAATAATATTCAGCTTTAATTCTGCATCATCCTTGAACATGCTTGGGGTTTCATTCACTTGGGACTTATCTTGGAAAGATCATATTACATCTCTTGTAAAATCTGCTACGAAGAGATTAGGTGTGCTGAGTCGACTCCGTTCCTTCTTTACCCCTGCACAATTGTTGACTCTATACACGAGTTTTATTTGCCCCTGTGTGGAGTACAACTCGCATGTGTGGGGAGGTTCCCCACATACAGCTCTTCTCAATAGGGTGGAGTCAAAAGCTTTTCATCTCATTAACTCTCCTTCTCTTACTGGCTTCCTTCAACCTCTGACTCTTTGCCGCACTGTTGCATCTTTATCTTTTTTCTATCGCTACTTCAATGGTCACTGCTCCTTTGAACTGTCTGCTTGCATTCCTCCAGCTCTACAATGGACACATAACACCCGTCTAAGAGCAAACTCTCATCCCTTTTCTGTCCAACTCTGTAATGCAAGAGTTAACCATTATTCCCAGTCCTTCATTTATGTAACAGGTCAACTCTGGAACTGTCTCCCTCCATTTGTATTTCCTGCTTCCTATGGTCTCCAGTCTTTCAAACCCAGTGTGTCTAGGCATCTCAAAATGATCGGATCTTTAATTTGGCTCTCTCTTGTGTTTTGTTTTTCTCTTGGAAGGAATAGTTTTTCCGGGTCCCTGGCCTTTGGTTCCTTCTTCCTAGCTTAAAAAAATAAATGAGTAAATAAACCCCAACCACCCCTAGGATATAAACCTTCACTGGCTCAGTCCGATTGGAGTGCCGTAATTACCCGCTAAACCACTAGGCACCAAATTTGGTTATATGGTTACCACCCAGTGTAGTAAATGGTTTCCTGGTGTACAGGAAACCATTTGGCTTATATTATTATTATTATCATTATCATTATCATCATCATCATCCAGACCTCCTTTCCTGCCGTACAGCAGGGTAAGGAGTACCAGCATCCAGACAGCCTAAGTTTGCCTAGTCCAATGGGCCACACTTCCATTCACTCATTATTCAAGCCCCCAGAATCCTGGCTCTATCTGATATGCCAAAAACTTTCACCACATTGTGTAGCTTCACATAAAGGTATCCAATAGAGTCAGTCCGGATGCTGTCGTCAAGCTGAAAAGGGGTGTCAAATCCCTCATCATGCACTTCTTCTCACAACATTCCTCCAGTCAGCTCGATCTCTCTTTATTGTTATTATAATTGGTGGTAGGTAGTGGCAACCACTCAATGTTAATGCTGCCCCTTCACCTTTATCATTTTTTTCTGTGCCTGTCCTCCCGTATTCCAATTTCCCCAATCTTTCCTTTCAGTTTTTATTACTCTTCATTCCTTTTTGGGTGGCTTTACATTGGGTGACAAGCCTAATGGATTCTTGTAAACCAGGAAACCATTTACCCTGCTGGGTGGTAACCATAATATACCAACTATTCCTCCTTTCAGTCTCCTTCTCTTCATTTCCATCTTTTTCATCCTGTGTTTATTCTGTGTTCCTCTCCATTCTTCCTCTTTTCCCTTCTACTCATTCTCTCCCCTTCCACTGAGTTTCGTCTTCACCCCCAGATTATACTGCGATGCCAGGGCCAGCAGCAAACGGATGTCTGCCTTATTGGTTCTCTTTCATCTGCTTCACCATCTTGTGCTTTCCATTGCACCCATCCTTCCCCATCTGGCTGAGGAAATAGCACTCCATTACCATATTAAGGATAAAGGTTAGTTTTCAGAAAACAGTATGTCTCTCTTAATATAGGGTGTCTTGGGAAATGCATGCGAAACTTCTGGAGGCATTTCTTGGGCTAAATTTTGAGTAATAAATGTCAAGTTTCTCTAACTGTCAACACAAAACTGCATGCACAGTACACACTACACTTCCTTTTCAAAATTTAAAAAAAACACGAAAAACGGCACAACTAAATCTGGCCTCGGAGTCCCTGGGAGGGGGGACATAAATTCCTCCACCATCTGCCCCTCTTCCGGTGGCGACTCAGAGAGATGGCTGGAACCACTGTCTGACTCACTTCTTCATTTCTGTAACAATTGTGGCCTTTCCTCTATCTTTCTCACTGTCGAACATCACCTCTCCTTCACTAAACCTCATCCTCTTTTCCTACCTGAGACTCATCTGTCTGAGGCAACTGACAGCAAACCCTTTTCTGTTTCTTCCTACTTTCTCTACACTCATTTCAAAGCCAAAGGTGGTTGTTGTGTATGTGTACGCAATGATTTATCTTGTTCTCGTGTTCCTGAACTTGATTCTTCTGAATTCTCAACTCTCTGGCTTTGGCTTTCTTGTCATTCTCTGACTAAATATATCTGCGCTGTTTACTTATCTCCTGATTCTACTGACTATGAAAAACTCTTCGACTCTCTTGCGTCTATGTTGGAACACATTCTGTCCATTTCTCCTTTCTCTGAAATCTCCATTCTAGGAAATTTCATGTTCACCATCACCTTTGGCTCTCCTCTTCTTTCACTGATCCACCTGGTGAACAAGCCTACATCTTTTCTATCCTTAATGACCTAGAGCAGCTTGTACTGCATCCTACCCATATCCCTGACCGCCTTGGAGAGAGCTTCAACATATTTGACCTCTTTCTTACAACTAATCCTTCTGCTTACACTGTTAATCTTCCCTCTACGTTGGGCTCCTCTGATCACAACCTAATTACCCTAACCTGTCTTATTGTTCCAGTACCGTCTGTGGACCCTCCAAAGAAACGTCGACTGGGGCACTTTGGAGCTGCGGATTGGGAGGCCCTCAGGCAATACTTCTTTGGCTTTCCCTGGGATGATTATTGCTTCCATGGCCAGGAGCCATCTGAGTGTGCATTGCACATTACGAAGGTTATTCTTTCAGGCACGGAAGCATACATTCCATTCTCATATTGTTTGACTAATGCAAGAAAGCCTTGGTTTAATCACGCTTGTTCTAATGCTGTCCACAACAAGGAGAGGACCTATAAAAAGTACTAGAACCAACCCATCCATGAATCACAACTTGCTTGTGTTTCTGCCCGGAATCTTGGTAAGTTTGTTCTTCGCGCTGCTAAAAATAATTTCATCCATACTAAATGCTCTCAATTCTCTAACTCAAATTCTTCTCGCTTTTTCTGGCACCTTGCCAAAAACCTTTCTTACAACTTTACCTCATCATCCTTCCCTCCTCTTGTCTATTCTGATGGCTCTGTAGCTATTTCTTCTATTGATAAAGCAGATCTCTTCGCTCAGACTTTCTCCTCCATTTCCACCATAGACGATTCCGGTGCTGTTCCTCCATCACTTCCCCCCTCTGACTTCCTCATGGCTGACATTAAAATTTCTTGAGCTTATGTATTTTTGCTTTCACTAGCCTTAATACTAACAAGGAAAATGAGCCCGATGGAGTCCCTCCTGTTGTCCTCAAGAATTGTGCTTCTGTTACACCCTGCTTGGGTAAACTCTTTCGCCTTTTTCTGTCAACTTGTACCTTTCCCTCTTGCTGGAAGTTTGCTCTCATTCAGCCAGTCCCAAAGAAGGGTGACCATTCCCAACCCTCTAACTATCATCCAATTGCATTAACATCTGTTTTCGAGTCAATTCTTAACAGAAAAATTTTAAACCATCTTTCCTATCACAGACTTCTTTGTGATTGTCAGTATGGGTTCCGTCAGGGACGCTTCACTGGTGATCTTCTCACCTACCTTTCGGACTCCTGGTCGTCCTCCTTTCGGGACTTTGGCGAAAGCTTTGCCATCGCACTTGACATCTCAAAGGCTTTCGATCGAGTCTGTCATCTATCTTTAATTTTTTAACTGCCCCTTTACGATTTCTATCCTTCTATCTGTGCCTTCATCTATAGCTTCCTTTCTGGTCTTTCTATAGCCACTGTTTTAGAGGCCATCGTTCTTCTCGTAGATCTGTCAACAGTGGTGTTCCTCAGGGCTCTGTCCTATCACCGACTCTCTTCCTTCTATTTATCAATGACCTAAGCTGTACATCTAACCCTATCCACTCATACGCTGATGATTCCACCCTTCATCTTTCCATTCGGTTCCCACAACATCCATCTCAACAGTTGCTTCAACAGACAAGGGATGAGGCTATGGCAAACCTAATGTGTGTCTTGGCTCGTATCTCTGGCTGGGGTAAAAATAATTTTTTTTTTTTTTTAATGCATGAGAAACTCAATTTTTACACCTATCAACCCAACAGAGTCTTCCACAGGTTTTCGTTTTCGTTTTAATTTTTAAAGGCTCCAACATGCTTGCACGTGTCGGCCTTGGTCACCTAATGGCGGCTCTCCACGCTGCGCGCTCCATTGCAGCCTCTTTGTTCAGTCCCTTAACCCTTAGGTCACACTTAATGACCTCGTCCCATGTCTTTCTCGGTCTACCCCTCATAACCCCACCCCCAATATTTACACTTCTCACCTTCCACACCCAATTATCATCCCCCATCCTCTCCACATGTCCAAATCACCTCAATCTACCTCTCCTCATCACAACACCAATACACTCCAGTCCCATCCTACCTCTCAACTCTTCCATTGTAAACCCAGCCCCTCCAGGCCTTGGACGCAGGGACGCACTGCACATCCACCTAATCATTGTCATTTCTGTACATCTGAGCCGGCGAATATCTTCCTCCTTCACTGCCCAGGTCTCACAGGTGTAGCCACTAATGTTTAATAATATCCAGCTCAATCCTGCATCATCCTTGAACATGCTTGGGGTTTCATTAACTCGGGACTTATCTTGGAAAGATCATATTGCATCTCTTGTAAAATCTGCATCCAAGAGATTGAGTGTACTAAGCTGACTCCTTACCTTCTTTACCCTTGCACGGTTGTTGACTTTATAAATGGGTTTTATTCGCCCGTGTTTAGAGTACAACTCTCGTGTGGGGAGGCTCCCCACGTACTGCTGTTCTCAATAGGGTGGAGTCAAAGGCCTTTCGTCTCATCAATTCTCCTTCTCTCACTGGCTCCCTTCAACCTCTGTCTCTTTGCCGCACTGTTGCATCTTTATCTCTTTTCTCACGCTACTTCAATGGCCACTGCTCCTCTGAACTGTCTGATTGCATCTCTCCACCTCTACAGCGGGCACTTAGCACCTGTCTAGCAACAAACTCTCATTGCCTTTCTGTCCAGCTCTCTAATGCAAGATTAACCATTACTCCCTTCATTTATTCAACAGGTCAACTCTGGAACTGTCTCCCTCTATCTGTATTTCCTACTTCCTATGATCTCTAGTTTTTCAAATGCAGTGTGTCCAGGCATCTTGAAATGAGCGGATCTTGAACTTTTTTCTTTTTTGTATTGTTTTTGTTTTTTTCATGGAATCAGTGGTTTGCAAGCCCCTGGCCTTTGGTTCGTTCTTTCTTGAATTAAGAAAATAAAAAAAGTGGGTCCAATTTTCAGCCATTACAGAGCTACAGTTATTGATGATCTTATGGGTGTAATATTAGGGAAAGTATGAGATAAAGAGGTAAATTGATAGGGACAGGAAAATGATGGGATAGTGGAAGAGTTCATAAATTATATAGCCTCCAATTTTCTTTCAGGATTTCAGGGGCTAGAATAGTGAATAAAGAGTGTGTGGCTCATTTTACTGGCCACACACACTTTCAGTACCTCCCATTATCATCCTTTTCATTTTCCTTACCTTCTGAACTCTATTTCATTCCATCTTTAGGTGGAAAATAGAGGTTAGGATGATGATGGTGACTTTTTTTTTTTTTTTTTTTTACAGCTTGGCATGTCTTCAGGCAAGTTGTTGAATTGCCCCCATCCTCTTGGCACCAACTCGAGCTCGCATTGGTGATGAAAGAGTGTCTTAGAGTGCGTGAGGAGCTGTACCGCACCACCACACTCACAGCAACCAACCCTGCCACTCTCCACACCACAATTACTGCAGGAGGGGACACCCTGAAATCTCTAAGAGTAGGTTGACCATCCATCCATCCATCCATCTGTCTGTGTTTATGTATCATTTATCAGTGGGTCCCTCTGTCTTTATACCCATCCATCCATCTATCTGTCTGTCATTTTGTTTGTTTGTCTGTCTGTCCAGGGAGGGAAAGATAAAAAAAAAGGGGGGGGGGAGGCTGACATGGTAGGTCAGCTGTCTTCTTCTAAGTAATTTTGACAAGGAAAGTTTATTATACAAACAGCTAAAATGAAATGCAACAGTGATTCCTCATTTCCATGTGCAAAAGGTAGTTGTTCTTAAACCTGCATAATAAACACATACAGGAACAGTTTGCTAGGTTCTGCTGCCATAAGTTGTATTGGCAAGCATATGATTAGTAGCCATGTTAATTAGTGATAGCTAATCCCTTTTTCACACTGTTCTCCCAGCAGTATATCTAGGAACCTGGACATAAATCAGACTGCCATTTTTAAACAGGAAGGTTTTGATTCAGCAAAAAAATGTTGTCAGCCATAATGACCTCTGTGCAGTCAGTAGGCACTATATGGGCCTTTCTTTCTCTCATAATTGTGTTATGAGGTACCACCATGAGAATGGCTACAAGCCTGTTAACTAGCTACACAATTGTCACTCTTAGGTAGAAAACTCAATCATAAGCTTATAATCAGACTTAAAGTCCAAGGTGAGACTCTAATACTGTTACAAATCTTGTTGTCTACATATAAAATTATCTTTTTCCCAGTGGTCTCCAGCAGCTCTTGGGAAGTAAAAATTATATTTCATTTTAGCACAGGATATAGCCTCCATTCCATAGAAAACATCAGCTGTACCATGGCCATTACCAATTGGGGGATTTCTTAAAAAGATGCCTGGTGTCCTTTGGATTGACCAACTGAAGTCATGACATAGATGACTGTGATATATATTTTTCATTTTTTTTTGTTCAGGTGCTGCAGACAAGCACAGAGGCAACTGAGTCTGGCCTGTGTGAATTGCTTCAGGTGGCTCGCATCACACTGCACCCTCACCCAGGTTGGTATAAGGCCATACGTGGGGTAACCTGATGGTAGAGGACAGGGCGGCATGGAGATCCCCCAGGATTAAGGAATATAGCTGTTGATAGATAGGCAGAGATAGTACAAACAGCCCTTATTGTTAGTCAGGGATTTGTTCCAAAATATAACTTTCCAGACAGTTGGTGCTGTTAATTGGGGGATCTGGTAGTTCATCTATCTGTCTGTCTATAGCCCAACACCCTAATCCCGCAAAGGGTGGCCGCAGACAAAACGCCTCCAAGTTGCTCTGTCACCCACCATTTGATTACCCTCCCCCCAACTCACCCCCCCCCCCTCATATACCTCTCAACTTCATCCCTCCACCTCATCCTCGGTCTACCCCTCCCTCTCCCTCCCTCCACCTCACCTACATACACCCTCTTAGTCAGTCTTTCATTCTCCATTCTCTCCACATGTCCAAACCACCTGAGTGTATTTCTCCTAATCTTCTCAACCACATCCACATCCACCCCACAACGTTCCTTCACTTCTTCATTCGTCAACCTGTCCCTCCATGTCACCCCACATGCCCCTCTCAAGTAACTCATTTCCACTGCTCTCACTCTTGACTTGTTCCCCTCTTGCAAGGTCCACGCCTCGCTTCCATACGTCGGGGTAGGGATCACGATAATATCATGCAGTGATGTCTTAACTTCCATACTCACCTCCCCATTTCTCATCACTGCTTTCAGTGAACCAACAACCTTCCTTCCCTGCTGTACCCTTTCTCGCACTTCATCCCCCAAAGTTCCATCCTTACTCATCACATTACTCAAGTACATGAATGCACTCACATTCTCCATATCCTCACCATCCAACATCACTGTACATTCTGTGACTTCATTCCTCTCAAACACCATAACTTTACTTTTATTTACATTAACTTTCAGCTTCCTCCTCCTACACACTGTCCCAAATTCATTCACCAAACCTTGCAACTCCCATTCATCTTCACTCAACAATACTGTATCATCAGCAAACAGCAACACCGGAATCTTCCAAATCTCACCCTCATTCATTAGAGCCACCCCCACATCCACTGCCCTACCTTGCACCTCCTTTACAACCCCATTCATGTATATATTAAACAGCCATGGAGACATCACACAACCCTGTTTCAGCCCCAAATTGAGATCAAAGAACTCACTCAGCTCACCATCCACTCGCACCATAGCCCTAGCTCCTTTGTATATACTCTTCACAGCACTCAACAATTTCCCCTCCACACCATATATTCTTAATACCTTCCACATACCTTGCCTATCTATTCTGTCATAAGCTTTCTCCAAGTCCATGAAGGCAGCATACACTTTCTTTCCCTTTTCTAGATACTTCTTCACTAAACATCTTAGAACAAATATCTGATCTACACACCCTTTTCCCTTCCTAAATCCCCCTTGTTCTTCTGGTAGTTCAGCTTTATAGATATCAGCAGAACTTAGTCGGCAATTTTTCTGTAATTCACAGTGGATTTCATACATCAGAAGGGTGATATACAGTATAACAAGGAGTTACTGAATCAGTATATACTAGCTACGTAGAAAAGACAGTAGCACTATACAGGTACTTGACAAATTTACTAGTGCATCAGAAAGAATACATATCCAGTGCAGATTGGCAAGATAACAAGAATAAACATTCATTAACTCTTACTTATATGTTGGTGATGTGTCCCAGTATGTCATGACTTTTTCCATGCAAATACTGTAGTACTATAAATTTTAGGAAACTCAGACTGGTTTAATGGGTAGCAGTGGAACTCTCAGAGGCAAACTGTTGCTAATAATGGAGTTAATGCAAGAATGGACTAAAAGGCAATATCAGCAAACACATAATATATATCACTGTGGTTAATTATGACAGGTGATAAGTAACAATACTGTCTTTACTCTCTGGCAAGAAGCATTCAGCTGCAAGCATATTCACTGTCAAATCATAGTCCAGGCTGAGACTCATTCATTGTTACAAATCTTTTTTACACATCTTAGGATTCTTTTTTCTCAGCAGCCTTCGGCAACTGTCGGGAATCAGTTAGCTGTTTTTAGTGCTTGGTTTAATATCCACTCAGTAGAAAACATCAGCTGTACCATGACCAGCCTGAGTATGGGGATCCTTAAGAGGAAGCATGGCATTATTTGAAATGATTGATTGATTGACTGAAGATTTCTTGTGTAACCATAACTCTTCTTCCTCCAGATGACACCCCAGGGTTCTCCCTGGCATTATCAGAGTCGAAGAATACCAAGTGCCTGAGGTGCCGGAGGTTCACAGCACCAGAGGGATGCGAGCTGTGTGCCAGGTGTCAGACTGTTATAGCATCAGGGTGGTGATACCCGATATTGCCAGGTGTGTTCATCAAGAGTTGTATAGTAATATTACATTATAAATAGTCATATTTTTACACTGTTTTCTTACTCAGGTCCCCGGTAATTTAAGGAAACTGCCTATCAAAGGTCCATTGCCACCTGTGAATTTGGCTTGCCATTTCTCAGGTGTCAGTAGCAGTTGTGTGCAAACAGGTGCGATATTTTATAACTCACCCTTTAAAACGGGAACTGCATGTACAGAAATTCTTCACTTACCACACTCTGGCTTCTGCGACTAACCCTTGGCCAAGTAAAATCATCTGATGTTAGCTGCAAGCTTGCAGTACTAGAGTTGTTCTTAGTATGAGAGCATTTAGAGTTGGGTGTAGATGTGTTCAAAAATACTATCATGTTACATGAACATTGCTTTAAATGAAGGTTACAGTATGTATCAGTAATAATGATTGTCATTTCAGTTAGTAAATAATCAGAATCATTTTCAGGGCAGCAAATAAGATTCATTGTGGATTTTATGTTGTGGTTGGTTGTGTGAGTACTAGAGATATTAAATGTAAAGATCTTTAAGCCATCCACCACCAATCATTCAATCCAGTATTGTCCCATCAGGAGTGTAGAAGCCTGGGGTGGGGTACTCAGTTTGGACATTTAAGGTAGGGGTGACCAGTTACTTATCCCTTAGCAGCACTTCATGAGTGATAAACCCCAACCACCCCTTGGAAGTAGAACTTAATTGGCAAGGTAAAGAAATAAGAGGATATACAGCTCTGTGGAGGTAAATGTGTGAATTCTGTCAACCCTGACACTTCACTGCACATCTTGACCACTGATACTCAGTAATGAACAGTGGCTTGCATGTTATGTGAAAAGTGTCCATAACAGTTTTATAATAAAAAAATGAGCTAACCTTTTCAGTACTCAAGTGAATTTTTTATTTTATTCTTGCTACTGTCAAAGCAATTTTATTCAGTTCTAGGAAAACTTTAAATTGGAAGGGTTAAGTACAACCTTCATTTATTGCAATATTCCCCATAAATAAAATTGTCTAGAAGTATGAAGAATAAGCCAGTAAAATCCTGTATATCATTGGATTCAAGGGGATAAGTGAAAGAGTGCTTAGTGAGGTTTGATATTATTTTGGGGCCAGATTAAAAAACAAATATACCGTAAGGTACCATACTCTCCCTCTCGTAATGTAGATATGTTTTTACTGGAAGAGCGAAAGACAAGGGCAGATTCTCCACACTGGAACCATTCCTTGTCATTCCATTGCACGGAAAGCATAATTATGACAGGGATTTTATTGTAAGTTAATGTGTGAATCAACATCATGGCTCTGAATCTTTCTTTATGCTTTTTGAAAAAAATGAAAAAATAAAACATTTATGAGAGGTAGTTGACTATACATTTAGTTGTAAATCTTTCAAGAAAAACAAATTCCAGTTATGAGATACAGCAGACTATAAGTTTTGATTTGGTACAGTCGTCGCCCCTACTAATGAACTTACTGGTAGTAGGTTTGGAGAGTTGTCTCGTAACTTGAAAAGATTATAAACTGTAATTCACTGGTACCTGAGGCCAGATGTATACAGGTCATTGGTGAACATAGGTAGGAAGTGAGATACCTTTGTTGTACCAACTGCTCTAAGTAAATTTAATAATTCCATTGTCATGAAATTGTAATGATTGTTGTATATATGCGGCTTTCATGGATTTGGAGAAAGCATATGACAGGGTGGATAGACACGGATTGTGGAAAGTGTTAAGAATATATGGAGTAGATGGGAAGTTGTTGAATGCTGTGAAGAGTATGGACGATGGTGCGAAGGCTGCAGTGCGTGTGGATGGTGAACTAAGTGAATTTTTCTCTTTGAAAGTTGGTTTGAAACAGGGATGTGTCATGTCTCCATGGTTGTTCAATCTGTACATGGATGGGGTAATAAAAGAGGTACAAGGTAGAGTAGTGGATGTTGGAGTGGCCCTGGTGAGAGAGGGTAGTGTTTGGACACTCCCTGTACTGTTGTTTGCAGATGATACTGTGTTGTTGAGTGAAGACGAAGGGGAGCTGCAAGGCTTGGTGGATGAGTTTGAGAGAGTGTGTAAGAAACGGAATCTACAGGTGAATGTAGGGAAGAGTAAAGTGATAGTCTTTGAGAGAGGTGAAGTTAGTGAATGTACAGCGAGGTTGGATGGTGAGGAATTGGAAAATGTGAGTACGTTTAAGTACTTGGGTAGTGTGATGAGTAAGGCTGGAGGTTTAGAGGGTGAAGTGCTTGAAAGGGTACAGCAGGGAAGAAGGGTTGCTGGTTCTTTGAAAGCAGTGATAAGAAACAGGGAAGTGAGCATGGAAGTGAAAAAGTTACTACATGACACTATTGTGATACCAACTCTAACTTATGGAAGTGAAGCTTGGACATTGTTGGAAGTACACAAGTCAAGAGTGAGAGCAGTGTAAATGAGTTATTTAAGAGGAGCCTGTGGAGTCACGTGGAGAGACAGGCTGACGAATGAGGATATAAAGGAGCATTGTGGTGTTGACGTGGATGTGATAGGAAGCATTATGAGGAACACACTGAGGTGGTTTGGCCATGTGGAGAGGATGGAGGGTGAAAGACTGACGAAGAGAGTGTATATGAGTGAGGTGGAGGGGGGAAGAGGGAGGGGGAGGCCGAGGATGAGATGGAGGGATGGGGTGGAGAGGTATATGAGAGAGGGGGGTGTGAGTTGGGAGCAGGGTAGTGAAATGGCGGGGGACAGGGCGACGTGGAGGCGATTTGTTTGTGGCCACCCCAAACGAGATTGATGCGTCTGGCAATAGATAGATAGATACAATATCTTGTATATAGTCTTGAGCCTCTTATTGTTTGTCATGGTGCTTGAAGCTCTTTCACATGGTGTTAGAATTGGACTCCCATGGGCAGTGGCACAGCCAGGGGGGGGCCACGGGGAGCTGGACCCCTTTTCTCCGAAATTTCTACGTGTGTTTGAGAATAGACTGTGAATCTTAAATGTCGAATACTTGTTTAATCCAGGGTGTAATACTTGGTATGTCACATATTTGGAGAGCTGAAAAAATATGCAATTCTGAGTTAAAAGTCTTGTACATACATATACTTTTTAAGACTTTCTTTTCTTTAGGTGCGAGACAGATCGAATTTAAGCACGGGGAGTCGTTGGCACCCAGACGGGTGAGGAGAGGAGACAGGAAAGGAAGCAAGAAACATGTGCCGCTCTGCGAAATTTTCAATTTTTTTATATACCTTATGACACATTATCTTCAAAATGGGAAACTCTTCTACTAATAGGTTTATGTACAGTAATTAGTCAGTTAGGAGTACCTGTGGGGATGTAGGCCTACATGTGGCAGAATTGGCAAGAAAAATAAACTATTGTGGCAACGTTTACCGGCCATCAGCTGAGTGTCACTCGCTCATCACCTGTCTGTGCCATCAGTCATCAGTCAGCTCTCATCAGATCGTGTTGCACCAGTGACCAGTCCATACAACTTGCTAATTACTCTACTTGCATGGTGTACTGTGACAAGAAGTGAAAAGAAGTGAAAAGACATATTCCATGGGTTTCCCTGGATCACTTTATTATGAAACGGAAGCAGCCGCAGCAATCAAGTATACTGGACTTCATGAGTTCAAGTTCTAAAAGGTCAGTTTATGTTTAGCAAATGCATTACATGGTAGAGGATATTATTACTGCCAGCAATAATAAATGATAATGTCATGCCATGAGCTCTACATAAGTGTAGGTGCACACAGAAACTGGAAACCAATGATTGCTTAAGATTTTCCTTGTTATACATTTCAGGCTTTAGCTACCTGTGCCCTGTGTGGCACCCATCACTGAAGTCAACTGATCATCACTGAACTAAGTGAAGTATTTAACAGACGATGGATTTTCATAGACATTAGCACTGAGTGTGGTGAGTTGGGACAGTGTGGGACAAGGGGTGAGTTGGAACAGTGGACACTGCAATGCCAAATGCCAAGACATTTCTATTTTATGGTGCCCATTCAATAGCCCTGCCCCAGCTTTACAAATGTTGTTAATATTAGTTTTTTATAGAACCGCAAATAATGCATGAAAAATGTGCAAATATGAAAGGGTAGCATTTTGACCTTTGTAGAATTTCATTTTTGAAAATACTGTACAGTACACATATTTTGTCAATTCTTCTCCCCCACAGTCAGTTTTAGAACTAAAGGTCTACTTTTTGGTGGATGAAATCTTCAGTTGTTATAATTTTTTGTGATTTATCTAGATAATGCATTTTTACAGCAGAGCAGTGCTGAAGGATTAATAGACAATTGTCCCAACTCACCCACCATTTTTTTTTTTTACCCAAGGTGAGTTGGGATAAGAATTTCATTTGTGATTTTTGCAAGGAAAAACCTACTTTTCATGCATTATATACTACTGTATTTTATAGTTTGCTGTATTTATGGTCATTTTGGGTGTCAACAAGTAGATTTCTCATTTTCAGGTTGCATTCATGCCCTAAAGAGAGAAAATATTATGATGTGGATCATGGTAAAAAAGCATGTATTGATATTGTGTTAAAAGTAGGGAAAAAGAGTTGTACAAAGAAATTTTTGGGAAGGAGAGAAACTGAGAAATGCAACTGGCCAGTTTGTGATGATATACTGTATACTGACGATGATTTTCAGCAGTATATCATTGGTGGACCTGTCTTATTAGCAGGAACTGTATGTTTTACGACTCAAGAGGTGGACAAAGCCTTTCATGATTATAAAAAGCATATTTCTCAGTGAAATTTTTCAGCATAAATAGCTACAGGCAACTTAGTGGAACTCTTAACTACACAATATGTATAGTGCAGTGCGTTCGGAAGTGCAAGGCGGGGGGGGGGGGGGACTAGGTTTATGATGGAAGAGTTGTGAGGTAGGGTTGGATTGGAGTGCATTGGTGTTGTGATGAGGACGGGTAGATTGAGATGGTCTGGGCATGTGGAGAGGATGGGGGATGATAATGGGGTGCAGAAATTGATAAGTGCTAGTGTTAAGGGTAGGGTTGCAAGAGTTTAACCGAAAAGGACCCAGAACAAGGTCACTGAGTGTGACCTCAGGGACAAGGGACTGAATAGGGAAGCTGCCAGTGATTGAGCAGCATGGAGAGCCGCCATTAGGTGACCAAGGCCGACGGATCAAGCATGTTGGAGCCTTTAAAAGCGAAACGAAAACTAAACGAACTTCAGATTAATTGGATAAGTGTAAGTTTATTTTTATGTTTTTTGAGCAATAATGCATATTTAATTTTGATATTGCATTTTATATAAGGTAATAGAAATAAATTTAACTTTTGTGGAACATTATATATCAGCTAATTCACTGAAATTAGTGTCTCTTTAAGTGAAATATTAAGTTAAAAAGTGGTATATCCCAGCTCAGCCAAGTATGTCCCAAATCTGTCCCAACTCACCCCATCATGTCAGTCACTTTAGTCCCACCAAAATTATATTTTTGGCTGCACCCCTGCCCATGGGAGATGTTGTATGCTGATGACTTGTTGTTGGTTGTAGAGAATGAAAAGGAGGTGGAGAAAAGCTTTAGAAAGTGGAGAGATCAAATGGGGCACAAGGGTTTGAAAGTAATTGTGGATTAAACAAAAGTGATGATATCTAGTGCTGGTGGTGGTACTATCGGAACTGAAGAAGAGTGTCTATGTGTGGTTTACGACAAAGGTGTGGGAAGTAACTCCTTCTTGTGTAGTACTGTATTTGTGATAAGTAGGTGCATAAGAAATGTAGTGGTATTAAAAGTAGACTGCGAGATAATGCTGATTTTGTATGTATGGTTTGTCAGGGAGAGCAAAGAGAGATTGCCAGGCATGAAAGGATTGATCTTGCCGGTGAGTCACTTGAGTGTGTGGAAGAGTTTTATTACTTGGGATGCATGCTGTGTGCTGGAGGTGGGGCAGGAGCTAGCTGTGTGGCTAGGGTAAGGAGTGATTGGAGGAAGTTTAGGGAGCTGTTGCCTCTCTTGACATTGAGAGGGATCTCCCTCTCTGCCAAGGGATTTTTGTATGCAGCATGTGTTAGAAATGTAATGCTGTATGTTAGTGAGACCTAGGCAGTAGAGGAAGAGGATATTTGTAGACTCAAACATACAGAAATGACAGTGATTAGATGGATGCATTGTGCATCCTTGAATCTGACGCCTGGGGAGGTTAGGTTTATGATCGAAGAGTAGAGGGGAAGGATGGGACTGGTTTGGGCATGAAGATGGAAGATGACATTTGGGTATGGAAATTGAGGAGCGTAATATTGAGGGTAGGTTGTGAGAGGCAGACCGAACAAGACCTAGGGCAAGGCCATGGAGTGTGACCTCAGGGATAAGAGATTTAATAGGGAGACTGCCAGAGATTGGGCAGCGTGGAGAGCCGCCATTAGATGACCAAGGCCGACGCATGCAAGCATGTTGGAGCCTTTATAAATGATACAAAAAAAAAAAAAAAAAAAAGGTTTTCTGTCTTATCTATAACTACATGATTTAATCTCAGAGGGGTGAATGGAAATAAATTACAGTATCTCCTTGTACTCTCCCTACTTGGCAAGTGGAGTTGGTGGAGGATTAGTGCCCCTCCCTGTAAAACAATTAACTCTAAGCCCTTGGCCACCCTGTTTGAGATACATGGCGTCTGGCAATGGATGGATCTCCTAGTAACCCTGTCCCCCACTTCAACAATTACAAACTGCATCTTAGAATTAAAGCTTGTACACTATCTGAAAGTATACTGTATATCTCAACTGTTTGTAAATATTTTTCAGTGAGGTTAGAAACCCAAACAGGGCTTGTGTAGTTCATCACTGAATGTATATGTTGTTTGAACACAGGCTGCGTAGCTGCTACATGTACAGACCACCTTCACCAAGAAACCAAAGTCCTCAAAGTCAAGGATCAAACACAAATTCTTGCTGTAGTCTCCACAAACCCACACCATACACTACAATATATGGCAGCACATCCACACACACACACCAGGGAACATCAGAACAACCCCCAGCACATGATATACACAAATACTGTACTGTCATCTCTCCCCCCTCACCTGCTGCAAGCCAGCTTCTAGAAGCATATCCATACTCAAATCACATGCAGCTCCATTCAGTCACTTAAAGACAACACACAGCTGCATGCATGGCCTCCTGATATCCACCCTTCTGAATCCTCCCTCCTTCGTGAAGACAGGGTCCACCTGGCCAGGCTGAGATGTGGGCAGGTCACCATCCAGACCTCTCGAGTTATTAGAAGAGGCAGGATGGCCTGAAGCTGTGGCTGATCTATTTTTATTGTATTACATTTTTTTTTGGGGGGGAGGGGAGGAGGATTCAGAGGAAAAACATTTTAGATATCATTATGTGCCTTGTCTGTGATGTATTTGATGAAAGATGGAGAAACCACAGCTACCACTGCTCCTTCTAATATTATTATTATTGCTGATCTCCACCTATTGTCATAAAGACTTTGTAGTTACTTGTAGAGAAGTATATTTTAGACTTGTGGTCGAGCGGCTTTTATATCTTGTAGTAGTTTCCCCACCAGATGTCATGTAGTGACGGGAGAGGTAAAGAATAGTATGGGACTATTTTTATTTGTCTTGGAAATATTAAACAGGTATAATAGTATAAGTCCTGGGTAGCTACCTCCCTGTCTCTCTCTCTCTCTCTCTCTCTCTCTCTGTTCTAAGGCTAATCTCCGTCTCGACCTCTCTCTAGGGTCGCTTGTCTCCTTCTAAACTCTCTTTCCTAAAATCTGGTGTAGTAAGGATGTGTCACATATGTTCCTCATGGCAACCAGACCTTTCTCACGAGAGGACTGCTGACAGCTAACTGCATCATCTCCTTACTGGCCGCTGTCGTCAGCTTTCCTCCGTGTAAGCATGTTTAGCGCTGCTCGCTTCTCGCAGACACAACACCTTCTCATCATTTGACTTCCTGCTTCTATCTGTCTCTCTATCT
Source organism: Coenobita brevimanus (assembly GCF_032717465.1). Classification (NCBI taxonomy): domain Eukaryota; kingdom Metazoa; phylum Arthropoda; class Malacostraca; order Decapoda; family Coenobitidae; genus Coenobita; species Coenobita brevimanus. The sequence continues at coordinate 2,904,235 of NC_137049.1, forward strand.
ATCTATGTTCTCCGGGCAATGCTACGGTGTCCCTGTGTTTTTCCAGCAGGGTTAACAAATCATTTTCTTCGTCAAATTCACCTGAGTGAATTAAATTCTCTTTTATTCTTTCTCTATCCGTAGATTTGATCTCACTTGTTACTCCACCAATATTTATATCCTTCACAGGGGCGAAACATTTTTCAATATTAACTATGCAAGTTCCCTTCTTCAACTGAACTTCCCCATTCATGTGATTAATAATGAATATCTGAGTTAGCCCTTCGTCGTTCGTATGACATAATGCGTTTTCTACTGACAATCCTTTTACTTTACATAATTCTTCTAAGACAAGAACAGTACTATTCCGTAATTTGCTCTTTATGGTAACCTTCATGTATGAATTAGGTGGTATAACCAAATCATTAGTGAGATGGGCTGGAAAAATTGATAAATCAGTACTGTTATCTGGGTCACTAATTCTGGAGGATGGAGTTGCTGGTGTAAGTGGATCTATACACTCATCTGTTTGTGTATGTTTGTTAAAGCCTTTAATATTACCAATTCTTTTTGGCTCTCTTCTACCAATCGGTGAGGGCTCTGAAAGTATTTCCTCTATAAATTCATTATCAAAGTCTATTCCATTCATTTGTGGGAGTATAGTTATGTTCTCAGTTCTCATGGATCTTAAGCCCAGTAACATATGAGCTTTAATTGCTAAGTTTTCAATGATATAGAACAATGCAGAGAATGGTCTTGTAGTTTCTGTGAAACTGAGATTTAATCTTATACCTTTTACTGTAATCTCTTGACCATCTACTGTGTTTAATTCTAAATCAGCTTCATCCAGAAAAGTTACTTTCTTTTTATTTTTAAGAATTCTATTTAGTTCTTCATGTGTTATTAAGTTCACTGGAGAGCCTGTATCTAAAAATAAGGAAACGTTTTGATCCTCACATACAGCTGGTATCAAGATACACTCATTTCCCAACATGCCTCCTATGTGAAGTTTAACCTTGTTCTTCTTTACGTTTGTTCGTTTTTTGTCATGACTTGGTCTTCCCCCGATTTGAACATAGACACAATTTTTTCTACTGTTTTGCAATCACTGGTCCAGTGCCCTTGGTATCTATGATGTCTACAGTAAGGACCAAATCCTTGTGTCTTTTGATTATCCTCTTTTGCCTTGATAAAGCATTCATACCTTGTGTGTCCTGGTTTTGCACAGTAATGACACAGAATGGACCTATCCCTTGACTGTGACCTACGAGGTGATTTCCCATAAAGTGTTGTTTATGGCGCGAGACCTGCTCGGGCTGCGCGAAAACTTATGAAACTGCCTGTAGGAAGGCGTGTGAGGAACGAGGTCTGGCGTCTTTGTTTGTTTGGGCTGCCTCATTTCAGGTCGCGATCGATTTTGTTCTCTGTTTGGGGTCGGTGTTGATGTTTTCACAGCTGATACTGTCTCAGGTACCCTGATTCTACCAGAATGTGCATGTGTGTCGACCACACCTGCTTTACTGCACTGCATCTCTACCTCGTTCATTAAGTCTAGTAAGCACATTCCCGGGATGTACGCGATTGTTTTGGCGATCTTAAGGGTTCTATCAGGTAATTTACACAAGGCAGCTACATAACCAATGATGTCCAATACGAGAGGTCTGGGGACATCTTTCCATCATCTGTTATCCACTTAGAATTCTCCAGAGTAGCTAATAGGGTTCTCTTGATTGTGGAGACATCAGCAGTTATTTCACTGAGCACATGGTTTGTAGTGTGCTCCCTTACAAGATCTACAATTTTATGTAATTCTGGAATTATACCTGGCAAGAAGTTCATACCTCAAGAAAATTTCTTCAGAAATTCAGTTTTAAATTCATCATATGTCCTAGCACGATGTAGCTTATCGGAGCGCAATAAATTGCTTGCTGGACATCTTTCCTGGCTTATGCAAGATGAAAAAATAGCAATTTTCTCTTGTTCATCTAGTATGTGGCGCTTGATGAACATTTGTTCGCACTGACTGATTAATGAAATGACATCAATGCGATCCTTGTCTGTGCCAGAGAATTTTGGGGCAGTCTTATCCTCGTGATACACAAAAACGTGAGGTGTGGTTTTTAGATCAGCAGTATTTGTTTCTTGATTCATATTTAATGATTGCTCTGTTAATTCAACTTGTACGAGTTTATCGTTATGTGAGGGAATGGTAGAATATGTATGACCGGACCGGTGAACCCTGTTAAGTATATTGGCATACGTATTCAAGGCAGCTGCAAAGTCGATACTCTCAACGTCTGAAGGGGATTCCCACTCATCATCCGAAACTCCCGTATTTGTTTCCTTATCTATAACGTGTGGTGTGGGTTGTACAATGGGTGTGCTGTCTCTTAATTGTGAGTCTGATGTTGTGGCAATTTGTGTGTCATCTGGTATTAACGTGGGTGGTGGCGAAAATATTCCTGTCATTAAGATATGATGTTATGAAATACGCCTCTTGTTTATTTATGTCCTAGCAAACTAGATGATTAAATAAGTTGAATATAGCTAATTTTAGCACTGAGAAGAAATGAGCAAGTATAATTTTACCCACTTGATACAGATCGTAGAGGTGTGTCGATACAAAAGTCGATCTCGGAAGAAAATACAGGTTTGATTGAAGATCTCTTGATAATTCTAGTGGTGTGTTGATGGACGATATTACTCAGGAAACTCCATGGCCTGGTATTTGTAGTGGTTAACGGCTGTCCCAGGCAAACCTCAACATAGAACGTCGAATTTCCAACTTAACTGTGAAAATAAGTGAATATGAGTAGGAGCTATGTGAATAATGAGTAATGAGTAGTGGGTGAGAAGTGCCTGGTGTCAGTCACACGTTGCTTGGCATGCAGACTCGCGTTGTGATGTCATCTCAGCACATGGTGACGTCGGCTTCCCACACTGGTAGCTGTGGTGAGTGAATGAGTAGCGATGAGTAACTTGAGTGAAGATGAGTTGTGAGTCGTGTCTCACTCTTCGTTTGTTTGTTCCCTTTATTCTATGTGGAAGTTTTTCTGGTCCTTTCTCTAGTGATTTACTCGTTGTGGGATGAAGACTGCCGCTACTTGTAGAGTGCGTGTAGAAGATTATACAGGCAGCGTAGAGTTGTTAATTGTATTTGATTGTAGATGGCTGTAGTTGATTGTAGATGGCTGTAGACTTTGTAGAACTGAAGAAAATCTTGTAGTCTCGGATGAATTTGTAGAAATTTGCATTTAATTCGGAGACGATGTCCATAGATTTGCTGGTTTGTCGTTAAGCTACTTGCAAGGCGTCGAGTGATCTCTTGACCTCTGCATCAGCGTAATGATCTGGGAGACGGAGGGGGCATGATGGAGAGAATACTGTCAGGATCTTATATTTTTGGTTCTTTTCAATCTTGATATTTTGTAGGAGTTTAATGTTGATTCGTAGACGAGGTTCGTATACGTTCGCTGCTACCAAATGTCATAAAGACTTTGTAGTTACTTGTAGAGAAGTATATTTTAGACTTGTGGTCGAGCGGCTTTTATATCTTGTAGTAGTTTCCCCACCAGATGTCATGTAGTGACGGGAGAGGTAAAGAATAGTATGGGACTATTTTTATTTGTCTTGGAAATATTAAACAGGTATAATAGTATAAGTCCTGGGTAGCTACCTCCCTGTCTCGCTATCTCTCTCTCTCTCTCTCTGTTCTAAGGCTAATCTCCGTCTCGACCTCTCTCTAGGGTCGCTTGTCTCCTTCTAAACTCTCTTTCCTAAAATCTGGTGTAGTAAGGATGTGTCACGTATGTTCCTCATGGCAACCAGACCTTTCTCACGAGAGGACTGCTGACAGCTAACTGCATCATCTCCTTACTGGCCGCTGTCGTCAGCTTTCCTCCGTGTAAGCATGTTTAGCGCTGCTCGCTTCTCGCAGACACAACACCTTCTCATCATTTGACTTCCTGCTTCTATCTGTCTCTCTATCTATCTATTTATCTATCTATCCATTATGTAGTCCTATACTATGACTATAGGTGGAGATGCTTGTATCCATCATTATTTTTATTTACCTGACTCTCGCAGAGGTAAAGAACGCTGTGAAGCAGCTGAAAAATGGGAAAGCAGCTGGGGTTGATGAAGCATATGCAGAGATGATTAAGTGTAGTGGAGAGAGCGGAATGAAGTGTTTGTTGGAGATTTGTAAGAAGGCATGGATGAGTGAAACTGTGCCAGTAGAATGGAAAAAGGCAGTGATTGTACCCCTGTACAAAAATAATGGTGAGCAAAATGAGTCCAAGAATTATCATGACATAAGTTTATTGAGTGTGGTAGGGAAGGTATATAGAAGAATTATTATAGAGAAAGTAAGAGAGATATTACATTGAGTGACAAGCCAAATGGTTTCCGTAAGCCAAGAAACCATTTACAGCGCTGGGTGGTAACCATAAAACCAAACCATACGTGCTCCCTACGTGTCAACAAGTGGGTTGGTGGAGGGTTAGTGCCCCTCCCTGTAAAACAAATAACTCAGTGTCAAGTGGCCACCCCTTGCGGGATTATGGCATCTGGCAATAGATAGATAGATAGAAGAGAGATATCAGAAGCTTTAATGAGTGATGAACAGCATGGTTTTAGGAGTGGCAGAGGATGTGTGGATCAGATAGTTGCAGTAAGACAGATAGTGGAGAAGGCCTGTGAGAAGGACATACGACAAAGTAGACAGAGAAGGCTTGTGAAAGGTTTTGCGCATGTACAGTGTAGATGGTAAACTGCCTGGTGCTGTCAGGAGTTTTTACGATGGCAGTGAGGCATGTATAAGGGTAAATGGGCATCTGAGTGATTGGTTCACGATCAGTGTGGGCATGTGGCAAGATTGCGTGATGTCCCCATGATTGCTCAATACAGTATATATACTGTATATGGATGGGGTGATGAGAGAAGTAAAAACACAAGTAATGGAGAGAGGGATGGCAATGAAGAATGATGATGGATGGAATATCTCAAATTTGTTGTATGCTGATGATTCAGTGCTACTTGCAAATACCAAACAAGAGCTCGGTAGCATAGTGCAGAGTTTTGTAGATGTCTGTGAGCGTCATGCCTTGACAGCAAATGCAGAAAAGAGTAAAGTCATGGTAATTAAGAGAGTAGGTGGCTCCAGCGTGGTGTTACAGTGAGTGGAGAGAGACTGGAATTGGTGAGAGAGTTCAGATACCTGTTACAGTTGTTACAGTAATAGAAAAGAGAGGAAATTGTGTAAAAGAAGGGGAAAGTAGAGTGACATAAGGAAGGAAAGTAGCTGGTGCTATGAAGACCTTGATAAAAAACAGAAGCTTGAGTGTTGCATCTGTACGAGGCCAGCTCTGACAAACAGATGTGAGAGTATGGTGTGACATGCAAATGAAAAGTCAGGAGTGAGAACAATGGAGATGGGACTGCTGAGGAATGTATGTGGAGTACAGAGAGTGGATAGGGTACGGAATAATGTGATTTGTGAAAGATGTGAAGTGAGGAAGTCAGTGGACACCAGAATTGAGGAGGGTGTACTGAAATGGTATGGTCATGTGGAGAGAATGGATAAAAATAGAGAGGTGAAAAAGGTACATCTGAGTGAATTTGAAGGAGGGAGGAGGTGAGGTAGGCCAAGAAGAAGGTGGAGAGGTATAGTGGATGAGTGTGTGAGGAAGAGAGGTTTGGAAGTTGGTGAGGCTAAGGGACTTATAAGAGACTGAGCTGACTGGATGAATTTTGCGCAGAGAAGCGCATAACCAGGGATTTGGCATGCCTTTTTAACTTGGCAGCTTTCGGATTGACTCTATCAGACGGGTATATGTGAAGCTACAGAACGTGGTGAAATTTTTTTTGGCCTATCTGATGGAACCAGGATTCCGTGGGCTTGAGTGATGTGTGAATGGTAATGTAGCCCATTGAATTGGGCAGATGTAGGCTGTTTGCTGATCCTCACTTTGCCCTAGGGTGGGAAAGGAGGTCCAACTGATGGTGATTATTATTCTGTCACTTTTTGTCTCCGATTTTCATCATACTTATTGAGGATGTACAGCACAATGATCCTATTACACTGACCCAGTTTCAGTGACCTTGACCTACTTTTTAAGATCACAGGTCCAAAAATGTCCAAAAATCATGAATTTTGAACCTCACTTTACTCAAAAACTATTATAGATACAGGGTCGTAATTTTTGGGGAGGCTAGGGGGACTATATCCCCCCCTCCTGATGTTTTCTGTATATTAATCTGTCAGAACTTCAACTAAGATTGAGGGTTTTATTAGGCTGAACTTGAAAATGAAGAGGAAGAAAATTTTAGAGTAGTTTTATTGAAAATTCAAACAAATCCACGTGTGTTTGATCGATGAAATACCTGTGCGGCGGGGTGAGCCCGACACCACCACCCCAGGAGGAGAGTACAGGGAGGTGACCCCATGAGGAGATGACGGGGAGGCTGTTTCACCTCATGAGCCTTCCAGGCAGGAACGACGTATCGCCCATGACCCGACACCCCTCTTCCCTGCAGCCAGACCACTGGGCAGTGTGCAGTGTGAATGCATTACACTCCAGTGGAGGAAGCACTTGCCAGAATCGAGGTGGGACTTGTACACACAAAGTCCCAAGCAAACCCTCAGACGCCGTGTCCACTGTATCGGCCTCCATAAAAGGTGAGGACTCTGTTAGAGCCTCTAGTTTTGCAACATCCCAAGGGAGCAGCGGCACAGTAGCGCCCACCGGGTCTACTGTGGGTGGAGTGGCCACCGGTTCTCCATCCTCTGCCACCCACCTTTGGGAGCCAGCACGTCGGCATGTCCTATGGACTACCTTCGCTGGGACTTCCCAGGAGGGAGGTGGGCCCAGGCGTAGACTCCACCAGAGCTGCCTACTTGGGACAGACCACCGGTCGTCCCTCAAGCTGCTCCAGCCATGATGGCCGGAGGACAGACTCCACCAGAGCTGCAGCTTAAGCCAGGAGAGCCCACTGGGCCTCCCTCTCCTGTCATCCCCGGGACAGGTGCCCCAGTCCCGACGGCAGAAGAGCAGACTCCACAGGACCTGCGGCAGTAGCCAGGAGAGTGCACCGGGCCTCCCCTTCCCACCGTTACCAGGTTCTGTGGCACCTGGAGGAGTTCCCTCAGGTTCTCCCTCCACCTCTGTCCCGAGTAGGAGCTCAGGCAGTGCCCACTCGGTCTGTCTGGCTGAAGCAGTGCTCACTGGGTCTCCCTCCCACACCCTGGTCCGGAGTTCCGGCAGAGACCGTCAGACCCGCCAGGCAGGGGAGCAGACCACCGGTCGCTCCCCCTGTGTGACCCCCGGAGTTCCTACTGAGGGCAGTGTCTCTTGCTCAGCCTGCCCTTCCTGTGGCAGAGTGAGGCACCCCTCTCCCCGCCCCCCCTCCTCCAGAGGGTGGGAACTGCTTCCCCGTAGGTACCCTGCCAGAGACCAGCCAGGGCGAGGCAACCCTGAGGCCAGGTGATCTATCGCTGCAGCCCCTCCTTCACCACCCCTGGGCGCTGCCGGACTCCCCCAGGGTGAGAGGCCGCAGCCCACTCCTGATGGCCTCCTCCCTCAGGTGAGGCTGCAGCCCCCAGAGCCAAAGGAGCACCTCCGATGCCCGCCACAGCCACCGGATCCTTCCCCGGCATAGGTTGCTGCAGCCTGTCCATGACGGCCACCCCTGCCGGATGGGACCGCGGCCCAGAGGGCGCCGCCCTCCCCGCAGCCGACCCTCGGCCCGGGCCTAACCAAGTCTGCCCCCAGGACTCCGACCACGATGAAGGGTCAGTGCTGTGCTGCGCGCCTCCTGGCCATATTCAGCCCAAGCCCATAGGGACCCACCTCACCCAGGGCCCCTGCAGAAAGAGGGCCTTCTACCACGGCACCCACCAGCTCCCGTAGGACTTGTGGCAACCTCACAGACGACCCACACCCGGACTACACTCCTGATGGCCCACCCTTGACGCCTGGCCACCACCTGCGGCTACCAGTGTAAGGCCCTCCAGCCCGGCGCCCCCTAGCACCCCCTCTCCACCTGCCCTGTGAGTAGAAGGACCCTGAGGTTGTTGTTTGTTCCCTAGTGACCAAAAGACATGATCCCCAGTGAACTGCCCCCCCCCCGATGCTCCCAGTGTAGCCCCCTCCTTCCCTTCCCCATGTGGAATCCGTGAACTTGCCGCCACAGAGAAACTCACACGCAGAGTGTGAGGCAAGAGGCCCCGGGCTGTCCCCAAGTGTGAACTACCCCCACCAGTGCTGTACTGTACACGACGGACTCTCTCACTCAGTATCAGTGCTATCCCCCCCCCCCATCTCCTGTCCCTCTAGTTGTCGTATGTTCTCCCCTCTCCGAACCATTTTAAGTCTGTGTATGCCAACTGTATATATATAAGGTACACTTCCTGTGATTGACCCATGTAGGGGTAATACACAGCAATAGCGCCCCCTCCGTCCCTGTCACGCGAGTAGACAATAAGTGATATATTCTTCTGTTCTCTGTCATGCACATGTAACAAGGGTAGCTAGGATATTGTCCATGTCACGCGGATGTGTATAACTAGCATAGGGTGCCGTTCATGTCATGCGGACGTGTATGAGAATTAGAATATACTGCCGTCCATGTCACATTGGGGAGGCGGTGGCTGAATTGGTAGAGAGTCGGCCTGCAGTCCTAATGGACCCAGGATCGAATCCCGGCTGGGGCAGGGAACAGTTTAAGGATTTGAATTTCCTAAAAAGCAGATTTTCCTGATCTACCAGATAACCCGCTGACATGTCGTAAAAATGCCCCCGCTAATACCAATACACCAGTCCTGTATGAGACAGCCCTAGCATGTATTCAATATGGACGGTGGGTGTTAGTACCGAAGTGGTGACATGTGGAGGTGTAGGAGGACTACTGGGCCTTGGGATAGGTCACTGTCCCTGAGAAACAGGCCGTGCAGCCTTTGCCCAGAGTTGGAAACTTAAAAAAAAAATGCTGTTTATATTGAAACAGACTGGATTGTAAATGCTACATACACGGGAACAGAGCACACCTGGTATATTGTATGAGATGTATGTGTGTCACTGTGTGTGGGAATTGCCCTGTACAAGTAGAGATATATTACTGTGTGTTGGTCAAACTCTGTGAACTACGTAGAGATATTTAATGTAGGACATAGTCTTCTGAGTCATATTGCTACCTTGTATCGCTTAAGTTTTGATCACAGATTGTAGCGTGTAATTGGTTGATGTTAATATATACGTGTGCCTCTGACCAGTCGTGGTTGGACTTCCCTTCCTCGTCTGTGACTGACCCGGTCGAGAACAAAGAACCCAAGACTGCACCGTACCTGAATCTGAGAAGTCGGGGCCAGAGCACGCTGCATAACAATCGAATATTTCTAAATTTGATCCAAAATGATCATAAACTAAATCGTAATAGTACTTAGACGTTATTTTATCATTTCCAAACGAATAAAGGCAGGGCGGTATATATCAACTTGAATCCTACCCCAAGCGTGAAAGAACATTCTTGGTAAAGATGCAGCATAGTGCAACAAAAATGTAAAATGGCCACATTATTAAACTAAGTTACCGTTTGAGTTGAAAATTCAGATTGGCAGAAAGTGATGCCTTTTATTTAAACACCCACCTCCATCATTAAACATACATGGCTCACTAAACATCAGCTTTTAGGTGGAATCAAACTGAAAAATATCGGATGGTCTGCAAACATAAGCGTTTCGACTAAAGTTTAAGTTTGTAGTACGGAGTTCAATATATTTGGCCTAGCCCCCCAAAATTCTGTTGAAAATTACGGGCCTGAGATACATGAACATGGAAGGAAATCCTATTATAATATTATTTAAAAATTTGAAGATCATCATTCATGTGTTACATTACGATATTTCGGTCACTTCACTTTTTTGTTGCTCTTCCATACAGGAAAAATCAAAACATAAATGAGGCTTGTTTTGGCCGTAGAAGTTTTGTCTGGTACTGGACCAGGTCTGTATACTTTTTGGTTGCACTTTGATCGGTGGCGTACCCAGAAAGTTGAAAAGGGGGTGGGGGGCCTTTTTTTTTTTTTTTTTTTTTTTTTTTTTTTTTTTTGTTAACAGTGCAGCCCAAGACTTTGGCGAGCGCAGTGAGCCTGTACAGCTAGCGGGTTCGGGGGGGCTGTAAGCCCCCCCCCCCGGGGAAATTTTGCATTTTGGCCAATTTTATAATCACTTTGAGGCCGTATGGAATGGGTAAATGACATAAATATACCATATTCTAAAATCATTTTCAAGTACTCTGTGCCGCTGAGTTATGAGTCAGTCTCTCCAATAATCTTATACTACTAAATTTCAAATGCTTACATTTTTTTTTAGACGACAGTACTGGACAGTATGACAAAATATACAGTACACACACACACACACACACACACACACACACATATATATATATATATATATATATATATATATATATATATATATATATATATATATATATATATATATATATATATATATATATATATATATATATATATATATATATATATATGTATGTATATATATATTGTAATGCTAGGTGTTTTAGGGTCGGCCTCCCGTTCCTAGAGCACCTAGTGAATAGCTGGGTTCTTTTTCTAGACCTGAGCTTAGACAAATAAGAGAGAGGCAGGACACAAAAACTCAAGGCAAACTTACATGTGTATTACTAAAATCTTACACAGGAACGAGCAGATGTCACAAATACAAATAAACCGGACAATTATAATTCTTGGGCTGCAGATATGGAATAATAGTATCACGCAGGATACTGCACAGGACCAGATTGGTTACGGTGAACGACACTTGAGCCAGACACTTATGTTGGTGAGGGAGTCTAGATTTCCTAGGCCGGTGGTGGTGGTTGTCTGATTTCCCTGGGTAACGTTAATATTTTACACTGGGCCTAAGCGTGGTCTTACCGAGATGTGCCGTCACTGTTGGATAGAGTGTTCACTGTACCTCGGCCCGTAGATCACTATTACATTACTTCACTATGTACCCGGGTGGAGCTGGCGGTACTGGAATTTCAACACAGAGGCCTACATATGATCTTCACGTGATACGGCGCCACTGTTCACTATGGTAGACCCGTCCTTCACGTTCTTACTTGCACTATCTTTTTCCACCACTTTCTTTTACGCTCTATCCACCGGCTCACTTTATTCTGTCACTCCTACGCTGTCTTTATGCTGCGTGTGTTCACTTTCACTCACTGTCAGGTCGGACGTGTCACAGTCAGGCGCAGGGGCGGCGGCGGAGTCTCAGCCTCCCTACTGACAGGGCTGGGATCCGCCAGGAGTTGCTAGGTCCCGGGGGCAGGGGACAGAGCGTAGGGGCGTCCTCTCTCGTCCGGGGCTGCTGGGGGCGTAGGGGCCCGGGGCTTCTGGGTGCGAGGTGGGAGTCTGGCCCTCTGGGCTGGGGCCGAACAGTCGCCGGAACTTTTGAGTCAGGCGCCTTACTGAGGATGAGGATCTGCGTCTGGGTACAGGGAGGTTTTGCCCGGGAGTCTGAGGAGTGGTTGGGAGGTCGCGGGAGCTGCGGTCCCCGAAGGTCGGGGACGCCGTCAGGAGTGAGCTGCGGCTTCGGCCAGCGTCGGGGTCCGTCAGGGGCGTCTCCACCGGCTGTAGGGAGAAGAGGCCGGTGGTGGTCACAAGGCCTCTCCAATACTTCTCCAGGCTGGGGGCTCCCTCCAAGTCGTGGGTGGGTGGACCGGGCTCAGCACCTGACGAAGGAGTGGCTTCAGGCCGTCTCTGGCTGTAGGACCCGGCTACTGGCCATGGCTGTCTTGGGGCACCTTCGGAGCAGCTAACGGCCATCTCCTGCTGCCTGCAGGAGGGTAGAGCAGCTACAGGCCGACTCTCCGGGAGCACCTTCAGAGCAGCTACCGGCTGTCTCCTGACGAAGGTGGGAGCAGCTATCGGCCGTCTCCTAATTGACATCCAGAGTGGCTTCAGGCCGTCTCCTGTAGGAGGGGGAGCGGCTACAGGCTGTCTCTCCAGGGGCACCTTCGGAGTGGCTTCTGGCTGTCTCCTGATGAAGGCGGGAAAGGCTACCGTCCTGATTAGCCTCCGGAGCGGCTTCCCGTCTCCTGTAGGAGGGTGAGCGGCTAGTCGGCTACAGGCCATCTCTCCAGGGGCACCTTCAGAGCGGCTTCCGGGTGTCTCCTGACGAAGGCGGGAGCTGCTACTGGCTGTCTCCTGATTAGCCTCCGGGGAGGCTTCAGGCCGTCTCCTGTAGGAGGGTGAGCGGCTACAGGCCGTTTCTCCAAGGGGCACCTTCCGAGCGGCTGCAGGCCATCTCCTGACAAAGGCGGGAGTGGCTTCAGGCCGTCTCCTCGTTTCCTCCAGAGTGGCTTCAGGCTGTCTCCTCGTTTCCTCCAGAGCGGCTTCAGGCCGTCTCCTGTAGGAGGGCGAGCGGTTACAGGCCGTCTCTTTGTAGGGCACCTTCCGAGCGGCTGCAGGCCGTCTACTGACGAAGGCGGGAGCGGCTTCAGGCCGTCTCCTCGTTTCCTCCAGAGCGGCTTCAGGCCGTCTCCTGTAGGAGGGTGAGCGGCTACCGGCCGTCTCAGGGGTGCTGTTTGGAACTGGAGAAACAGTTCCACCCCGGGCTGATTGATGGGCAGCTCGCCCGGCAGGTCGTCTTGTATTCCTGCTATGGTGGCGGCAGGCGAGTTCCGTGTCATAGGGGCGCGCGGCCCGGGTGGACGTAGGCCGTTTCCACCCGGAGCTCATTCGCGCCGTGTACACACCTCCATGGGATCCTTCTGGTGGGTTGTTGCTGTCTGCTTCGATGAACTGCTGCATTTCATATATATATATATATATATATATATATATATATATATATATATATATATATATATATATATATATATATTGCAAAAGGGGGGGCCATGGCCGCATGACCCCCCCCCTCCCTCGGTACGCCACTGACTTTGATCAACTGTTTTTAAGTTTGTACAAAAAGCGTAAGTTGAACAGTTTTCTCATAGGTGGAATCAGTAACTGTCTATGACAGTTACAGTCTTCTAGTCATTATTACTATTATTCCGTCACTTTTTGTTTTCGATGTTCATCGTACCTTTTTATGTCCGATTTTCATCGTACTTATGGAGGATGTATAACACCACGACCTTACTACAGTGACCCGACTTCAGTGACCTTGATAAAATTTTGAAGGTCACAGACACAAAAATATAAAAAAAAATCATTAATTTTCAACCTCGATTTTCTTCCAAACTTATTACAGATACATGAAAATGGAATGAAATACCATGACAAAATCATTTTCCAAACAATTATGAAAAAAATTTAAAGAGAATTCATGTGTGACATTGCGACATTTTGGACAATCCATCTTTTCAATTGCTCATCCGTGCAGGAAAAAACAAAATATAAGCGAGGCGTGTCATGGCCCTTGAAGTTTTGCTTGGTCCTGGACCAGGTCTATATATTTTTTGGCGGCTGTTAGACCAGCGGTTTTTGAGTTATTATAAAAAACGAGTCTCTGACTATGACCTGCTTTTCGGAGTCACATGTCCAAATATGTACAAAAGTAATGAATTTTCAGCTTCAGTTTACTCTAAAACTTATAGATTCACGAATGTGGAAGGAAATCCCGTGATAAAATTATTTTCCAAACATTTGTATTGAAAAAAGTTTAGAGGTCATTCATGCGTGACATTATGATATTGCAGACACCCCGCTTTTCAGTCATTTTGCCATACAGGAAAAAACAAAAAACAAATGAGGCTTTTCTTGGCTCGAGAAATTTTGTTTGGTCCTTGACCAGGTCTGGATACTTTTTGGTGGCAGTTTGACCAACGGTTTTTGAGTTATTAGTAAAAAATCGTTAGTTGTGCCTGTCAGCAGTATTCTAATATGTGAAGATTGGTAACTGTCTCTGACACTTACGGTCTTCTAGTTATTATTATTGTTTTGGTGCATATTTCCAGTTGCCCCCCAAATCTGCCACTCACCTGAAGCTTCTAGAGCATTGTTTCGTGGAGACAGACATGTGAGGTGGTAAATTAGGATGTGATGTTTATGTGGATGTGATTGAAAGTTAATTTAAATACTTTGAGATGGTTTAGCAATTTGGAGAGGATGAAGAATGAGACAATGGCTCGAAGCATGTGAGTGTGGTGGAGGTGGAGAGGAGGACTGGGATACCAAGGATGAGATGGAGGGATGGAGTGGAGAGATATATTTGGGAGGGGGAATGAATTCGAGGAGAGGCAGTCAAATGGCAGAGGTCAGAGTGACGTGGAGGCGATTTGTTTGTTCCTCACAGGATTGAAGTATCTGACAATAGACAGGTAGACATCGCATCCGTAAATAGCAGATTGTGGTTCTAGTGATAGTTATGGTAGTTATGGTCGTAGTGGTGGTTGTAAAATTTTGTTATGGTGGGAGTTATAGTTGTGTTGGTGGTAGTTATGGTTGTGGTGGTGTCGGTGGTAGTTATGGCTGTGGTGGTGGTAGTTATGGTTGTGTTGGTGGTAGTTACGGCTGTGGTGGTGGTAGTCATGGTTGTGGTGTTGGGATTTATTGTTATAGTGATGGATGTGTTGCCACATTCCATCGGGTCAATTCCCAATAGCTGACTCAAGATTGTTCAGTCATATAATTCCTGTATGGGTAGTATTTTTCTGTTCTTTTTAGCAGAAGATGGGCAGAGGAAGGAAAAGCAAATAAAAATAATAATAATAATAATAATAATAATCCACTACCGCACCCTAGCCTCGGTTGCCTTCAACTCAGATGGGTAAAATGGGATTGGCTGTTGACGTTGATGTGATGTTAACGTTAGAGAAACTGATATTTGTAACATCACATGGGGTTTGTAGACCTTGTTAGTAACACACACACACACACACACACACACACACACACACACACACACACACACACACACACACACACACACACACACACACACACACACACACACACACACTGGTGCGGTGGTAACGCTCTCGCTTGCCAACTGGTAGACGGGAGTTCGCGCCTCGCTCAGGTTGCGAAAAAGTTTCACTGACGAAGTGGGTGGTTACTGTCCCCTTTGAGCAAGGGGACGGGTGTATGCGTGTGTGGAGGTCACAGCCTTGCCCTTAGATCGGACTATATGAGCTCCCAGCTTCCTTCCGGGAGGGTAAAAGCTGACGATCACGACCATCAAGTGATCCTGACCGACCCGGTGAATTACACACACACACACACACACACACACACAGACACAGACACACACACACACCACCACCACCACCACGAAAAAGTACCTAAACACCTATAAACCTCACGTAAACACATCCTTGTCACAAAAAAGAAAGAAAGAAAGGAAAAGAAAAGCCTCCCTCCTCTCCCCCAACCTCGGCCCTCCGTAAAATCACTCAGGTTTCCCCTTCTAAGTGACAGGTTTGCCCACGTTTTCTCTGAGCGATAAGCCCCTATGGAAAGCCTCTCCCAAGTGACCCCAATCGACGACCTGAACCACGGGACCATATTTATATACCGTACTCTCTTAAGTAAAACTGCGTACAGTATAAGACTGCTTGTATATGAGTTAGCATCCCCCCATACAGCCATGAAACACCTCTTAGCAGGACTTGAGTAGCAAAGTGACGAAACGCTAAAAATAATAATAATAATATTAAGAAGAAAAATCGTTCGTATCTGTAAAAAGATTCAGATCCTTTCTAAATACTTTGCCATCAGTGACAAGCCGGGTGATTGATGAGGACGGGGCAGCATCAACACAGACAAATGACCCAGGGACGCACAATTGCAATCTGGGGGGCCTCAATTTGTCGCGGTTTGAAAATAGGCACGGTACGGAACGTCTTTCTTGGGTAGGCTTGATTGGAGGCAAGGTGGAGGGTGTGTAAGGTCGAGAGAGGGATAGTGCCGGCGAGGATAGAAAGGGATGGTAAGGACTAGATATAAGAGCTGGATGGGCTTGAAAGAGGGATGATAGAGGCATGCAAGGACGAGATAGAGATGGTATCGGCTAAGAAAAGGGCTAGAAAAGTTTGGTAATTGCTAGACATAAGGTGTATTAGGACTAGAAAGGGATGATGTTGGCTAGGAAAAAGGGTAGAATTAAGGGCTACTTAAAAGCCATTTTAGGGGTAGGTAGGGATGGTGTTGGGTAGAAGAAAGGCTAGAAAAGGCTGGTAAGGGCTAGATATACTGTAAGGCTTGTTAAAGCTAGAACGGGATGGTATTGAAGAAAGTCTGAAAATTGTTCGGAAAAGAGTTGGTAAAGGCTAGAAGTAAGGCTGATAAGGGCTAGAAAAGGGCTAGAAAGAGGGCTGAAAAGGCTGGTAAAGGCTAGAAAGAGGACTTAAAGGCTAGGAAGAGGGTTGATTAGGGCTAGAAGGAGGGCTATTAAGAGCTAGGAAGCGGGCTGATAAGGGATAGACGGATGGTTGATAATGGCTAGAAGGAGTGCTGTTAATAGCTAGGAAGAGGGCTAATAAGGACTAAAAGGAAAGTTGTTAAGAGTTAGACAGAGGACTGGCAAGGGCTAGAAAGAGGGCTGAAAAGGGCCGGTAAGGGGCTAGAAAGAGGGATGTTCAGGCCTAGAAAGAGGGCTGATAGGGTTAGAATGAGGACTGTTCAGGGCTATGAAGAGGGTTGATAAGGGCTAGAAGGGGAACTGATGAGGGTTAGGTTGGGGGCTGGTAAGGGCTGGAGTGAAGGCTGTTAAGGGCAAGAATGAAGACTGGTAATGGTCCAAAGTCATGGCTGTGTGAAACTCGATGAACTTATATGAGTTAGAAATGGGTCTCCTTGTTACCGTATTTTAGTCGAGTTGTTTTTTCCTGATGGAACTGGGCCACTCGCACAACTTTAATAATACGTCGTGGCTGCATAGGAGTGTCTCAGGTTGTGGGAGTGGCCAAGTTTGCCTGGTAAGAACAAACTATAGCAGCGGTGATAGTTGCAGTGTCAGTTGAGGTTTTGTGCTGGTCATATTAACCCCTTGAATCCCATTAAGTGTTATTTTTTACTTAATCACTCCGCCCGCATGTCATTGCGGAGGGGGTGTATGTGATCATCGGCGTTTACTTATTCATTTATTTGTGAGTCTGTGCATCGATTATCTCTTTGACCAATGAGCGGATCATATTCAAACTTTGCAGAGGTTTTGCGTATACGGAACTGGGGAAGTGATTCGATTATGGTGAAAATCCGCGGGGGGTAAGGATGGGAGTGGGTGGGTCCGAAGTTGCGGCCCAGTGATAAAGATAGGGAGCAAAATTTTCAAAGTGCCATAGAAGGCAAACGGTGAGAGATAGACACATGGTTACTCTAAATCACTATTAGGAAGTCAGATATGGGGATTCTGTTGACACCATTACACTTGACCTTGGGTGACCTTGAAAGGTCAAAATCAAGGTCGCATATTTTGACTACTTAAATGAGCCAAACTGTGAGAGAGAGGCACATGGCTGCTATTAATCACTAATAGAAGGTCGTATATGGAGATTCTGTTGGCGCCGTACGATGTGACCTTGAATAACCTTGAGAGGACAAACTCAAGGTCGATCAAATGTTAACATTTTAAATCCCAGAAACTGCCATTTCTTTTGATAATAGTGTAATTTTCAAGTAATAAAGCTTTATTTAACCCAGTTTCCTTTCACCCTAAGTGACTCTGATCCCAATTCAGCCGGTGCAGGCGGGGTGTTGTGACCTCAGGTCACCTTGCTTTAGTTTATTCATGTATTTATTTTTTATTTATTTATTTATTTATTTTTTTTGTATTTCACTATTGGTTTCTCCAGCCTATTTTATTCAGCTTTGGAGAGACTTCAGACTGGACAGGTTAGTATGGTTAGAAGAAATATTGTTGTAAGGGGTGAGAAAAACAATAGTAAAAACATGAAAAATTACAATAATACCCGAGAAACAATCACTAACGGCTGGTAAAATGGGCTAATGAAACTATAGTAATGCCTGGGAAAATTATAATAAAGGATAGGGAATTATAGTAAGGGCTGACAGAATTAGAGTAAAGGATGTAAAATGATGATAAAGGCAATTAAAAAAGGACAGTTAGGGCTAGAATCTTATGTTAAGGCCTGAAAAATAGGGCTACAACAGGGGCTACAAAGGGTTATAGTAAAGGCTAGTAAGGGTAAGAAATTAGTGTTGATAGCTGGAAATTGTTGGTAAGAGCTACAGGAACGGCTAGGTAGGACTAGAAAGAAGGCTAATAACGTATAATAACGGCTATACGGAAGGGTAGTAAGGCCGAGAAAGGACTACAGAGATGTCTAGCAAGGGTTAACAAATATTGGAAATATCTAGAAAAAGTTAGTATGGACTACGGAAAGGTGCCAATAATTGCTACAAAACAGGATGAATAAGGACTGTCAAATCACAGCCAGGCTTTGTCAACCTCTTCAACCAAATGTCCTGTATTCGTACTTGGAGAGATTTGGCGGCCGCATCTTCAGTACATGTGGCGAATAACGTTCCGTGATACCATCAAAAATACACTACCTGTCTGTCTACCTATCTATCTGTCTGTTTATCTGTCCCTATAGCTATCTACGCCTATTCTATCATGCTGCTCCCCAACTCATTCTACACTGGAAGGCTAGAGATGGAGAGGGCCCGGACAGAAATTTCCCGCGTGCCGCTGGTTGGCCACTCCTTTGCCAATCGTCAGAGAAAAGGGTGATTAGTATCTGCGGCAAAGTAGCCTGTCTCTGTGATGTAGTTGCCTAAGCAGCTAAGCCGTTCTGAGGAGACTGTCGGGAGCGGGGTGGTAGGGCGATCATCCCACAATAATGCCCGGGTGTGCGGAAATGATGCCATGACCCCGCCCCCATTCCTGTGTCTCTCCTGCCCACTGCCCACCCGCGCCTCACCTCTGTCCGTACGTATCCGTATTCTTTTCGCTTTCCCCTTCCCATCTCCTGCCTTTCCCGCATTTCACTTCCCCTCCTCCTCAGTCCCCCTGTTTCTTCCTCCCTTCCCCCGTTCCTTCCCAGCTCTGCCCTCTTCCTTGTCTTTCCACAGCATGAATCAAAAGTCGCAATTAACACCATCAGCCCAGAACGTCCTTATGTTATCCCTACCATTGTCAGTTATGTTCATTTTAAAAGTTTTCTTGGTGGAGGGGTTACACATGCGCATCAGCTCCTCCACTGATGTCGTTCCTTGTTAAATTGAGTAAAATTATCTGGTAATACCTTGAATTAATTGAAAAATGCATCATCAGAGTGAAGAAGTGAACCACATTTCCACCTGCCTGTTCTCTTATGTTTCCTGGATTTATATAAAATTTTCCGGGACATTGTGATGTATACAGTATATACGATTTTATTTTACTTTCCTAAAATACACGGGTTGACATTGTGTGTGTGTGTGTGTGTGTGTGTGTGTGTGTGTGTGTGTGTGTGTGTGTGTGTGTGTGTGTGTGTGTGTGTGTGTGTGTGTGTATACAAAACGGTGCAATGGAAAGCAAACACCAACAGACTTAATGGTCTTAACGAGGCTGAGAAGCATGAGAGCTACCCTGGCCCGCCTATCCCTCCAGCCGAAGCTGGCAGGAAGAAATGAGGACCCCCATGAAGCATGACAAAATATATATATATATATATATATATATATATATATATATATATATATATATATATATATATATATATATATATATATATATGCGAAATAATGACTGGAATGAAATATTCTGTTTTACCTTACTCTGTAAGGGAAAAGAAGTATTATTTGCTAATCCATGTTGGGCTTTGCTATATTTTCCATGATTTGGATGGAGAGAGAAATCATTTTACTGTTTAGCTATGAATGTGGTTTGCTGGGCATTAGGTGCTAATTATTTATCCAAGTGGCTTTTAATTTGTATTACTGTATCACAGTCTACCACATGCCTAAGCAATATGTCCCCTATGTTTACAACAATGTTGAAGAAGAAATATTTTTCCTCATTTCACTGGAAACGTTTGGTTACATTTTTATATCCGCATTTTCAAGTGTCATTCGACTGGTCTAATGCGGAGTACTTATCGACTGCCATATATTCATAACCTTTAAAAACTTTGTATGCTTAAATTAAATCACCTTACTTTGACAAATTAAACTGAGTTAGCTCTTAGCTCTTCTAAAAAGTTCCTCGTATAGTTTGTTTATTAGTCAGGATATCATTTTTGTTACTCGGCTGCGCTTTTTTTTTTTTTTCTATTAAGGTGACCAAAATTGAGCACAATGGACTACTCCAAATGTAAGTGCACCAATGAACTATACAACGATAGCATTTTCTGTTTGATTTGAATGCCGTGCCTGTGAATCCAACTAATATTTAAACTTTATTGCCTCTGTGCAGTGTAGATTTTGTTTCTAATAATTTGTTACGAATATCCCTGGATCTGTTTCTTGATTTATATTCTCGAGGGACGTAGCCAGATCTACACAAATGGAGGAATCAAGGTGGGGCCAAACTGTATGGGGGGGGCGGGGGGTGCACTCGCCCACTATATATGTACAGTAAGTCAATTTAGCCCGAAACTCCAATGCAATATGTGTGTGTGTGTGTGTGTGTGTGTGTGTGTGTGTGTGTGTGTGTGGAGGAGGCAGGTGTGTTGGGGGCGGGGTGTGTGTGCTCATGATCTAGGATTAGTGGAGTCCCCCTTCGCCCTCCTTTTGCCACTGGAGATGTCCCCTTTACTCCCTCTCCCCCCTCCCCCCTCCTCTCTCTCTCTCTCTCTCTCTCTCATCTTTACTGCAGTTTCCTCTTACAAGTAAAGTACGGACTTGTACTTGACAACTTTAATTATAGTAACTCCTTGATATGGGTCGTAAGACCTTTTGGTTTTGAGGTACTGCTTATCCTTCGAAAGTCTTGCAACTCTCTCTCTCTCTCTTTCTCTCTGAATCTGTCTGTCTATCTGTCTGTCTGTCGATCTATCCATCTATTTTTTTTTTTATCTAAATATCTGTCTAATACTTTGTCTCTCTTCATCTGACTGTCTGTTTATCTGTTTGCCTGTCTAAATATCTGTTAATCTATATCTCTTCATCTTCCATCCTGCCTGCCTCCCCTGCCCCCCTTGCCTTTTTGCTGTCTGCTACGCGTCACTGAGTTAATTGGTATATGATTTATGGGCTGCCTCTACCGGGCACAATTAAGACCAAACCATCGTGTCTCCAGTTGTTGGTAATTTCCCCATAAAATGTCCATACTTTTGTTCATTATTCTCTTTCCTTATGGGGTTATTCCGTTGTCTTTTTAAAATTATTTCCTTTATTTTTTATGATTTTTTTAAAAATTGTTGGTTTGCCTTTATATTTGTCCTGTCCCTTTTATTTGTATTCGTAAATTATTTTCCTGTCTCCTATGATGATTAACCTGTCTTTTTTTTAATTATTCTCCTGTCTTTATTGGTGATTTTTCTGTCATTTTAAAATTATTTTTCTGTTTTTGATGATGTTGCTGTTTTTTTTTTTTTCTAATATTTCTCCACGATATCTGTTTTATTCTCGCTTTTTCATGACGGCAGTTCAGGAAATCATTCTTAACTGGAAGGGTTAGATGCAGCCCTCATTTAACATCGTCGCTACTATACTCCTTTTACCCTAACTTGGCCTAAATTTGCCACCTGTCAGACTTGAATGCTGAGCTGTAACAGTAAATACGAAGTGATGCTAGCCAGTAAGAAGTGCCGTGGAGAGAATGCACACCCTTAGCCCTGTCTTCTGCCACTGAGCTACGTACAGGAGGTTGTGAAGGAACGAAAATCTAAGTCAAGTTGAGATAAAAGAAGTACAGATATGTCTTTTAGAGTGAACACAATTGTCTGTTAGTTTACAAGATAACAGAAAAAAAAAAGCTTTTTCGGAATTGAAAGATGATGACGAAAGCATCTTGCCTTCAGTTGTACGTAACTAGACCAAAAATATGTGGCTACTTTGGTCTCTCTCTGTCTCTGTCTCTGTCTCTGTCTCTCTCTCTCTCTCTCTGCCCATTTGCCAAGTCGTTCTGATATGTGCAATCTCGTTATGCCTAATAATTATACAGTAATGGGATGTACTGTAGCAGCGCAAAGTTTTTCGTGGTATTTTTAGGCGATTTCATTCAGCTTCACCATCATTAGGAAGACTGGCTCTCACTGTCACCCAGAGAAGGTCGTGTGTGCCTAATGTGAACTAGTGTACAGGTAGATACAAATGGAGACTGATTCATGCTGTCGTGTTGTTTGTTTTGATTTGGTCATGAATTAAAGGGCGTTTGGCTATACTCTTCACCTTACCTTGGCCTAAAATTGCAGTCTTTCTGTCTTGAATGCTCACTTGTAACATACTATAGAGAAACACTAGAATAAGATGCTGGTGACGAAGTGTGCATTGAAAAGAATGCAGAGCCATTTTATTGCCTGAATTCCGTTTCAATAAGGAAATAAGTAGATATTGGTTTGGTAATAAAGTAGTAGACGAATGGAATAAGCTACCTAGTAAAGTAGTTGCTGCCTCTTCCATTGAGAGTTTCAAGCATAGATTAGATAAGCATATGACAAATAAGGGATGGGTATAGAAAAAAAAAATCTTATAACCAGTACTATTTCATACTTTTTCCTTTTCAGGTTACACTATGATAGTCTCTATTCTCCTTTCACAGTTTCCTATAAAATGTCCATGCCAGTTTTTCTATACTGCGTGGTGTTCTTTCTGACTTTTTCCTGCCGGCTTCGGCTGGAGGGTTTGGAGGGCGGGGGAGAGCCTTCTTCTTTGCTGTCCTTATCTCATTCTAGTAGTTCAGTTACTCCTCTAGGAGCTGCCTAGCATGGGCCAACCGGCCTACAGCAGTTATCCTCTTTTCTCATGTTCTTATGTTCTCATGTATCTGTGAGGTTACTGGACCCGTTTAGACCGGTACAGACCGATTCGGCTGTTCTGGCGAGACCGACCGGCTAAGACTACTCCAGGACCTGACACTCCACATGTTCCTCTCAAGCAACTCATTTCCACTGCTCTCACTCTTGATTTGTTCCCCTCTAACAAGGTCCTCGCTTTCATACGTCAGGGTAGGTAGTGAAGCATGGTGGTACCGGTCTAAAATGCATTCTGGCAAGCATCAGGAAGTCCACAAAGTTTACATCTGTCTAACCTGGTCTAGAAAAGGTTAACTAAAACGCGGGTTTATTCTGCCATTGAACTACCCGGAATGAGCCGCAAAAGGATGAAAATCTGAGTTAAGTTATGGTGAAAGAATTGTAATGGCCTCTTATATTAACTGTTGCCGGACATTGCTGGTGGCAGGGTCTCAGAGTCACTTAAATTATTTGAGTCACGTAAGTTATTGTATCCCAACAGAGAGCTGGTCCAAACTATTGCCCCCAGGGCGACTCCAGCAATCTTCTCTGTGTTCTCATTCTATCATACTATTCCAGGTAGATGGAGGAAGGAATATATATATATATATATATATATATATATATATATATATATATATATATATATATATATATATATATATATATATATACGTATGTATGTACATAAACATACATATATGGGAGGAATGTTTGAGGGGAATAAATCCTGGGAGGGAATCTTTCCGGGGGGAGGGAAAATTTCAGGGGGTGGTGGTGTATGTCCAGGGGAAAACTGTTCTATACTCGATGTGGGTAGTTCAAAGTTTTTCTAGATTGCACGAGTACAAGTGTCACTGCAAACTGTTCCTCATGCAGTCCAGCATAGTCTCAAAGTACCAGTTTGATAATGAACAAGTGTTTTATAAGCACTTTGATCAAAGTGAAGGCTGCAGATGCGAGCAGTATTCGGATTAATTGTCTTTCCTCTTGCACAGATGAATCCACTTACGTCTTATCTCTTCATCTTTGGGGAAAATATGGAAAGTTATATCCCCACCTTTCTTCAGTAAAGAGTTACAGCCAAACAATGCACAATTGGTAGGCATTATTTCACTGGGCACATACAGTGGAATAAAGTGCAGGTGACAGAGGTGACCTGTTTTGGCGCCGTGACCTCTGAGCAACTGAGTCTACTTCTCACAATATGGCAACCCTTTCTCGGAAGACCTCACCTGGTGTCTTCGCCATGACGTCATGCGCAAACGCGACGCGTTTTGGGGTCGGTATGGTTAGACCCTGTATGTATATGGGTCCTGGACTACTCTAGACTTGTCCTGCGCACAACGGTGCCTGGGCAGCAAGGACAGCCACCAGGGTCCCGCGCCAAGGAAGTAAACAGGTGATAATGCAATGACGGTGGCCGGAATCAAAAGGTAAATATTTTTAGAAACTGAATTTCGTACAACTGACAGCCAGCATTCACATGGGAAGCAGATATAATGTAGAAGGAGACTGAAACGAAATCTCGTTCAAACCTAAATTGAAAAAAGGTGAATAATTTATGGACTACTTTGTGAGATAACAATATTTGGAGATTGTTACAAGGTAAAATCGGTTCTTACGAGTATTTCTTAGCAATAATTCCTTTATGACAAGTACTGTTACTTTTTCTTACAATCATTACATTTCTGTCTGGACAAAGAGGGTATGTTGCACGTTTATTTCACTCTGCGGCACAGTGAGAACCCCATTATCATGAATGTGATGGTGAACAGATTGCTGAATTATCACACATTTTCCTTTACATTACAGCGGCATTAATAGTTTAATTGATTTAATATCATTCCATTCTTTGTGTTTTTATTACTCAGTAATTTCTTCATGTCTCTGCCCGCTCGGTCCTCCAGCCAATACGTGCAGCATTCAGGGTGGTCTCTCTATCTATCTATAGCCCGACGCCCTAATCCCGCAAAGGGTGACCGCAGACAAAACGCCTCCAAGTCGCTCTGTCACCCACCATTTGACTGCCCTTTCCCCAACTCACTCCCCCCTTCCTCATATACCTCTCAACTCCATCCCTCCACCTCATCCTCGGTCTTCCCCTCCCTCTCCCTCCCTCCACTTCACCTACATGCACCCTCTTAGTCAGTCTTTCATTCTCTATTCTCTCCACATGTCCAAACCACCTCAGTGTATTTCTCCTAATTTTCTCAGTTACATCCACATCCACCTCACAACGTTCCTTCACTTCCTCATTCATCAACCTGTCCCTTCATGTCACTCCACATGTTCCTCTCAAGTAACTCATTTCCATTGCTCTCGCTCTTGATTTGTTCCCTTCTAACAAGGTCCTCGCTTTCATACGTCAGGGTAGGTAGTGAAGCATGGTGGTACCGGTCTAAAATGCATTCTGGCAAGCATCAGGAAGTCCACAAAGTTTACATCTGTCTAACCTGGTCTAGAAAAGGTTAACTAAAACGCGGGTTTATTCTGCCATTGAACTACCCGGAATGAGCCGCAAAAGGATGAAAATCTGAGTTAAGTTATGGTGATAGAATTGTAATGGCCTCTTATATTAACTGTAGTCACTGATTTATCTAATTTTTGCCGGACTCTGCTGGTGGCAGGGTCTCAGAATCACTTAAATTATTTGAGTCACGTAAGTTACTGTATCCCGACAGAGAGCTGAGAACTCCCAGGGCGACTCCAGCAATCTTCTCTGTGTTCTCATTTTATCATACCATTCCAGGTAGATGGAGGAAGGAATATATATATATATATATATATATATATATATATATATATATATATATATATATATATATATATATATATATATATATATATATATAAGAACATAAGAAGAGAGGATAACTGCAGTAGGCCGGTTGGCTCATGCTAGGCAGCTCCTAGAAGAGTGACTGAACTACTAGAATGAGATAAGGATACCAAAGAAGAAGGCTCTCCCCCGCCCTCCAAACCCTCCAGCCGAAGCCGGCAGGAAAAAGTCAGAAAGAACACCACGCCGTATAGAAAAACTGGCGTGGACATTTTACAGGAAAGTGTGAAAGGAGAATAGAGACTATCATAGTGTAACCTGAAAAGAAAAAAATTATGAATTAGTGTTGGTTATAAGATTTTCTTTATTCTATATCCACCCCTTATTTGTCATATGCTTATCTAGCCTATGCTTGAAACTCTCAATGGAAGAGGCAGCAACTACTTTACTAGGTAGCTTATTCCATTCGTCTACTACTCTATTACCAAACCAATTCCTACCTATTTCCTTACTGAAACGGAATTTTTCTAGTTTGAAACCATTATTTCTAGTTCTATCCTGTATGCTCACTTCAAGTACCTTGCTGATATCTCCCTTATTTATACCCTTCATCCACTTAAACACCTCAATTAAGTCTCCCCTTACTCTACGCCTCTCTAGCGAATGCAGACTTAGTCTTTTCAGTCTGTCTTCATAGGACAGGTTCCGGACGTCATGTATCTTTTTTGTCATTCTTCTTTGTACATTTTCTAACGAATTAATATCCATTCTATAGTAAGGACACCAAAATTGTACTGCGTAGTCTAAATGTGGCCTTACTAATGTACGTATGTATATACATAAACATACATATATGGGAGGAATGTTTGAGGGGAATAAATCCTGGGAGGGAATCTTTCCGGGGGGAGGGATAATTTCAGGGGGTGGTGGTGTATGTCCAGGGGAAAACTGTTCTATACTCGATGTGGGTAGTTCGAAGTTTTTCTAGATTGCACGAGTACAAGTGTCACTGCAAACTGTTCCTCATGCAGTCCAGCATAGTCTCAAAGTACCAGTTTGATAATGAACAAGTCTTAAGGTGTGATGCCCTGCCCACAGCTTCCTTTAAGCCCATATATAGTTGCAAGCCCAGGCTCATATGAACGTGAACCTGGTGGACTGCATGCTGAAGGCGAACGTAAAAACTTAAGAACATATAAAATGAGAGGAGAACTGCGGGAAACCGAATAGTTCGAGCTACGAAACTCCTTGAAGAGTGTAACTAAATTACAAAAATAAGACGAGGATAGAAAGAGAGAGAGAGAGAGAGAGAGAGAGAGAGAGAGAGAGAGAGAGAGAGAGAGAGAGAGAGAGAGAGAGAGAGAGAGAGAGGGAGAGAGAGAGAGAGAAAAGCTGTCCCTCACCCACCAAACCCTCCAGTCCTTAACCAGCAGTCCATCATCCTTTCAGGGAGGGAGTTGAGTAAGGAGGCAGGAGAGCTGGGCGGTTATATCAGTCACTGCATGAAGGCGTCCCTCACCAACTCCAGGAATAGAGGTGAGCAGAAAGTATAGCTGATGAGTGTATGCCATGGGACTGAAGGGGTTAATTAACAGACTACTATCCCTATGGAGTAAATCAAAAGTGGTTCTCTTTTGTCACCTCTGTTTCACACCTCTGTGCTAAGTGACTGTCTCACTCTACCCCCTGACAAGTGTGTGTGTAGTGTGTGTGTGTGTGTGTGTGTGTGTGTGTGTGTGTGTGTGTGTGTGTGTGTGTGTGTGTGTGTGTGTGTGTGTTACATATAAGAGATTGACATGTGAGTGTTATTTGCATTGAATGAGATGCAATTTCCCTCTCTCTCTCTCTCTCTCTCTGTTTGACTGTCTGTCTGTCTGTCTGTCTGTCTCTCTGTCTCTCTAATCCATCCATACATACATAAAAAATAAATCCCCTCCAATTTTCTTCCATGATGAAAATAGGTGCCCGTCAGACTCATTAACAAGGTGTAGGGCAATTCACACCTTGGTGCTAAGATGCTCGTTTTCTCGTATTTATAAAGCATCCTAACCAGTTGACAGGCTAAGCAAGACACCACAACATTTTATTGTTATCAGTGATCGTTAAGTTGTTTTTTGTGTACTGCTTTCACTTAAATATTCACGTTAAGTTGCCTGTAAAGTGTTTGGTAGCTGTGTGGGTGAAGGCAACAGTATATGCCAGCCATCTCCTACATGACTTACACAGTACAGGCCAAGACCACAATTTGACTTGTGCGTGTTTTTATTAACATGATAACTCACACTGTTTTGATGCGATTTTAACCTAATGTGAAGGAAGGGTTGAAGGTCAGCCAGAGAGCAAGCCTATTGATTTTTAGAATAACTGGCCACATGGCATGGACATCTTAAGGTCTTTATCCTGTTTGACCAGACATTATGGAAAGGTTGGAGATAAGACAGTAATAAAAGACCTTTTTTGAGAATAATAAATCAAATGCCAAGGTCACAGGGCAAGGTCAACTCAGACAATTTTGATTTAATTTGAACCCATCTTGGTTCAAGTGTTAAGAGTTGTACAAGAATAAAGTAATTAGACTTTCAGAGTAGCTTTTTGAAGATCAAGGCCACAGGGCAGATTCCAGTATGCCGCCTGTGGACCATTGGTGGGGCGCGGGTGTCGTATTCTTTGAGTGTTCCTTCTTGTTTTTGTTTTATTCTTGTCATCATCAGTTTCAGTCAGCTCGAGGCAGACTTGTCGATGTGAAAAGAGACATAGCCATCACTAACCCCTGCATGGCCAGAGGTACTCGTAACGTCTGGTGGTCGTTTGATTCAAATTAAAAATGTCATCGGTTTGAAGGAATTAATTGAGTTTGTTTCCAGCCCCAACACTCGACATTTCTCCTCATCTGAATTCAATTACTTTGTGTTAGGTTGAATAAAATGTTAAATAAGTCATCGTGCAGAAGAGTCTAAGAAGACTGTAACTGTTGATGCAGTGCTGCTTTGTTATGTAAATCCCCACTATTGATGTGCCACATAGAAGCTCCCTGCCCCACCGCCACACCCTCCAATAAAAACAAGCAGGAAAAATGTGTGCTAGTGCCATGCAGCTTAGAGGGACGTAGAAACATTACTTGAAAGGTGCGATAGATTACTAGTGGTAGTAGTAGTAGTAGTAGTAGTAGTAGTAGTAGTAGTAGTAGTACTACTACTACTACTACTACTACTAGTACTAGTAGTAGTAGTACATAAGAACATAAGAATATAAGAAGAGAGGATAACCGCAGTAGGCCGGTTGGCCCATGCTAGGCAGCTCCCAGAAGAGTAACTGAACTACTAGAATGAGATAAGAATAGCAAACAAGAAGGCTCTCCCCGCCTTCCAAATCCTACAGCCGAAGCCGGCAGGAAAAAGTCAGAAAGAACACCACGCAGTATAGAAAAACTGGCGTGGACATTTTACAGGAAACTGTGAAAGGAGAACAGAGACTATCGTAATGTAACCTGAAAAGGAAATATTATGAATTAGTATTGGTTACAGATTTTTTTTTCTATACCCACCCCTTATTTGTCATATGCTTAACTAGCCTATGCTTGAATCTGTCAATGGAAGAGGCAGCAACTACTTTACTAGGTAGCTTATTCCATTCGTCTACTACTCTATTACCAAACTAATTATTTCCTTAATGAAACGGAATTTTTCTAGTTTGAAACCATTACTTCTAGTTCTGTCCTGTATACTCACTTTAAGTACCTTGCTAATATCTCCCTTATTTATACCCTTCATCCACTTAAACTCCTAAATTAAGTGTCCCCTAACTCTACGCCTCTCTAGCGAATGCAGACATAGTCTTTTCAGTCTGTCTTCATATGACAGGTTCCGAACGTCATGTATCATTTTTGTCATTCTTCTCTGTACATTTTCTAACGAGGTAATATCCATTCTATAGTAAGGACACCAAAATTGTACTGAGTAATCTAAATGTGGCCTTACTATCTATCTCTATCTATTGCCAGACGCCTCAATCCCGTTTGGGGTGGCCACAAACAAATCGCCTCCAAGACGCCCTGTCCCCCGCCATTTCACTGCCCTGCTCCCAACTCACACCCCCCTCTCTCATATACCTCTCCACTCCGTCCCTCCATCTCATCCTCGGCCTCCCCCTCCCTCTTCCCCCCTCCACCTCACTCACATACACTCTCTTCGTCAGTCTTTCACCCTCCATCCTCTCCACATGGCCAAACCACCTCAGTGTGTTCCTCATAACGCTTCCTATCACATCCACATCCACACCACAACGCTCCTTTATATCCTCATTCGTCAGCCTGTCTCTCCACGTGACTCCACAGGCTCCTCTTAAATAACTCATTTCCACTGCTCTCACTCTTGACTTGTGTCCCTCCAACAATGTCCAAGCTTCACTTCCGTACGTTAGAGTTGGTATCACAATTCTGTCATGTAGTAACTTTTTCACTTCCATGCTCACTTCCCTGTTTCTTATCACTGCTTTCAAAGAACCAGCAACCTTTCTTCCCTGCTGTACCCTTTCAAGCATTTAACCCTCCAAACCTCCATCCTTACTCATCACACTACCCAAGTACTTAAACGTACTCACATTTTCCAATTCCTCACCATCCAACCTCGCTGTACATTCACTAACTTCACCTCTCTCAAAGACCATCACTTTACTCTTCCCTACATTCACCTCTAGATTCCGTTTCCTACACACTCTCTCAAACTCATCCACCAAGCCTTGCAGCTCCCCTTCGTCTTCACTCAACAACACAGTATCATCTGCAAACAACAGTACAGGGAGTTTCCAAACACTATCCTCTCTCACCAGGGCCACTCCAACATCCACTACCCTACCTTGTACCTCTTTTATTACCCCATCCATGTACAGATTGAACAACCATGGAGACACGACACATCCCTGTTTCAAACCAACTTTCAAAGAGAAAAATTCACTTAGTTCACCATCCACACGCACTGCAGCCTTAGCACCATCATACATACTCTTTACAGCATTCAACAACTTCCCATCTACTCCATATATTCTTAACACTTTCCACAATCCTTGTCTATCCACCCTGTCATATGCTTTCTCCAAATCCATGAAAGCCGCATACAACTTCTTTCCCTTCTCTAGAAACTTTTCCACTTAAGATCTAAGAATGAATATCTGATCTACACAACCTCTTCCCTTCCTAAAGCCTCCCTGTTCTTCTCCAACTAATTTCTCTGTTCTTTCTCTAACTCAGTCTATAAGTATCCTACCATACACTTTTCCTGTTATACTAAGAAGACAAATGCCCCTATGATTACCACACACTTCTTTTTCCCCTTTTCCTTTGTACAAGGGAATAATTATACCTGACTTCCAATCCTCCGGGACCCTACCTTCCTCCCAGGCCAATCTGCACATCTTCCACATCCATTCTACTACTATCTCTCCCCCATGCTTCAGCATTTCACCACACACTCCATCAATTCCTGGGGCTTTCCCCGATTTAACTTTATTCATTGCTTCCACAACTTCTATCCTACTGATTTCTTCCTGTCTTCTCACCTCCCTCCTTCTCCCAGCCATTCCCCAGCCACTTATACTCGCATTACTTCCATCCTCTACGTTCAACAATTCCTTAAAGTGTTCTCTCCATCTGCTCACTTTTTCTCCCTTCTCCACTAGTAATCTACCATTTTTATCTTTCACTCCCCTGCTAACTTTACTTCCACCCTGTCTTACTCTTTTCACTTCTCTCCAGAACATTTTCTTACAGTCCCTCCACTTTACACTCAAATTCCTTCCAAATTCCTCATCCACTCTCTTCTTACTCTCTTTTACTAATCTTTTCACTTCTCTCTTTCTTTCCACATATAACTCTCTCTTCCACCTCTCAACTTCTTCCACGCCCCTATTTCTCATCCATTCATTGTATGCTTTCTTTTTTTGTGCCACAGCCTGTTTCACCTCTTCAGTCCACCACGCTGTTCCTTGCACCCCCCTCCGTCTTCTCTTCCTTCCACACACCACATCACATGCTGCACATATTTCTTCTGTAAATATCTTACACACACCTTCCACGTCTCCCATCTGCTCCAATTCATATTTGCCCAATCGTTCCTCCACTTCTCTCTTATACTCTGCCTTTTTCTCATCCTCTTGTAACCTTTCCACTCTCCTTGCAACTACTCCTTCCTCTCGTCTTTCCCTTCTTCTATTCTTCCATCTTACTTGCATTCTAATTCTGGCCACCACCAAGTAGTGGTCAGAAAGTCCACTCCCCCAACCTCTATACACTCTTGCATCCTTTACACATCTTCGCATCCTTTCATCCACATACACATAATCAATCATTGCCTTCCTTTCATTCAGTTCACCAGGTAATATCCAATTCAATAGTAAGGACATCAAAATTGTACTGGGTAATCTAAATGTGGCCTTACTAATGCTAGATAAAGTTGCAGTATTACTTTTGATGACCTATTGCTCAAGCTTCTCGAAATAAATCCTAGGACCCTATTTGCTTTATTTCCCGCATTAATACACTGTTGCCTTGGTTTAAGGTCGTTACTAACCATAACTCCTAGATCCCTATCGCATTCCGATTTGCTAATTTCTTTGTTATGTAAGCTGTATTTAGTGTTTCCAGTGGTCTTGCCTACGTTAAGTACTTTGCATTTTTCGACGTTAAATTTCATTTGCCAAGTTTTAGACCATTTGGACAATGTATCGAGGTCTTTTTGTAAGTTATGGCAATCGTCATTCGAGTTAATGAAACGCCCTATTTTTGTATCGTCGGCAAATTTGCTGATGCTGCTATTGACTTCTAAGTCTAGATCATTTATATATATAATAAATAATAAGGGACCGAGTACTGAACCCTGTGGTACACCACTAGTTACTAATCCCCAATCCGACATATTTCAGCCAGGATTCTATCCATTTTAAAATGTCGCCGTCTATAGGCTACCGTGTGCTCGAACCTTTCTAACTAACCTTTCGCGTGGGACCCTATCAAAAGCCTTACTAAAGTCCAGATAAATAACATCGTAAGCTTTATCGCTATCTACTGCCTCATAGACCTCCGAGTAGAATGACAACAAGTTTGTGAGGCAGGATCATCCTTGCCTGAACCCGTGCTAACTTTCGTTTGTAAGATTAAATTTTTCTAAGTGTTCTCTAATCTTATTTGCCAAAATTGACTCTTAACATTTTTCCTACTATTAAAGTTAGACTTATCGGACGATAATTCGACGCAGCTGATTTATCACCCTTTTTAAAGATGGACACTACGTTTGCGGTCTTCCACGCCTCTGGAACTTCTGAAATTAGTCATTAAACAATGTTAGAAGTGGCTGACATAATTCTTCTTTGGTTTCTTTTGTAATTTTTGCATATATATCGTCTGGACCTGGCGATTTTTGAGGTTTTAACTTATTAATTTCTTTCAATACGTCCTCCTTACTAATGGTTATTTTACTAAGAAAAATTTCCGTATTCTCATCGTAAATATTTGCTGCTTGAGGGACCAGGTCTAGATTTTTCTTGGTGAATACTGATATGAAATAATTATTTAGGATGGAGTAGTAGTTGTTGTTGTTATAACTCCATGTACCCCGCTCCAGCACCCGTGCAAATAAAAGCGTGTCTTGATATCGCAGAACCGTGAAATGTTTCAGATGGAACAATTATACTCTCACTGTACGAAACTGTTCACTGGAGATATAAAATTTTAACAAATGTCGGAATGATTTGTGGACAGAAATATTTTGGGTGGGTCCATATCATGCACGGAGATGGATTTCGTCCTGCGGCATATTTGCATTGTACAATGCCGTGTACAACATGTCCACTTAATTACAGTGTAAGGGGGAGGAAGGTTAGGTTAGATGAAGGTGGAACTGGTTAGATTAGGTTACATAAGAACATAAGAAGAGAGGACAACTGCAGTAGGCAGGTTGGCCCATGCTAGGCAGCTCCCAGAAGAGTAACTGAACAACTAGAATGAGATAAGGATAGCAAAGAAGAAGGCTCTCCCCCGCCCTCCAAACCCTCCAGCCGAAGCCGGCAGGAAAAAGTCAGAAAGAACACCACGCAGTACAGAAAAATTGGCCTGAACATTTTACAGGAAAGTGTGAAAGGAAAATAGAGACCATCATAGCGTACCCTGAAAAGGAAAAAATGAACTGGTATTGGTTATAAGATTTTATTTTATTTTTCTATACCCACCCCTTATTTGTCATATGCTTATCTAGCCTATGCTTGAATCTCTCAATGGAAGAGGCAGCAACTACTTTGCTAGGTAGCTTATTCCATTCGTCTACTACTCTGCTACCAAACCAGTTTCTACTTATTTCCCTATTAATACGGAATTTTTCTAGTTTGAAACCATTATTTCTAGTTCTATCCTGTATGCTCACTTTAAGTACCTTGCTAATATCTCCCTTATTTATACCCTTCATCCACTTAAACACCTCAATTAAGTCTCCCCTTACTCTACGCCTCTCTAGCGAATGCTGACTTAGTGTTCCCAGTCTGTCTTCATATGACAGGTTCCAGACGTCATGTATCAATTTTGTCATTCTTCTCTGTACATTTTCTAACGAGTTAATATCCATTCTATAGTAAGGACACCAAAATTGTACTGGGTAATCTAAATGTGGCCTTACTATAGCTAGATAAAGTTGCAGTATTACTTTTGATGATCTATTGCTCACGCTTCTCTATATAAATCCTAGGAACCTATTTGCTTTAATTCTCGCATTAATACACTGTTGCCTTGGTTTAAGGTCGTTACTAACCATAACTCCTAGATCCCTCTCGCATTCCGATTTGCTAATTTCTTTGTTATCTAAGCTGTATTTAGTGTTTCCAATGGTCTTGCCTACGTTAAGTACTTTACATTTTTCAACGTTAAATTCCATTTGCCAAATTTTAGACCATTTGGACAATATATCGAGGTCTTTTTGTAAGTTATGGCAATCGTCAGTCGAGTTAATGATACGCCCTATCTTTGTATCGTCGGCAAATTTGCTGATGCTGCTATTGACTCTTAAGTCTAGATCATTTATATACATAACAAATAATAAGGGACCGAGTACTGAACCCTGTGGGTACACCGCTATAGTGTTCCTCCTCGTAACATAGGGTTTGGGTGGAGTCACCCCCTCCCTACACTATTGCCATGTTTCCTAACCCTACGATGTATAACGCCTGTGGTTTGTGTAGTAGGAATGATACATAAACATAACTCATACTAATATAACTGTAATGAAAGTGCTGACATGTATCAAGGAAGAATAAAACTATTCTGCATACTATATTATACGATAATAGAGAAACGTGGCATAAAAATTTGGCAGTGTTGCTCTAAAAATATTCTAATTATTATTTACTTCCCCAACACTTCTAACATTGCTAATTAATTTAGCAAGTATAATTGCAAGAAAATTTGAAGGGATAAAAGTGGGAAGAGGCGATCCTTTCATAATTAAAATAAATATATCAAACAGCTCTGGGGTGGCAGCACTCACGCGACACGTGTTTGTGTGTACGCTGTGGGAGGTCACCAACCCCCCTACAGGATTTAGGCCTATTAGGGAAACCTCTATAAAAAAAACGCGCCGTGACTTTTACCTCAAGGGTGGTGCGGAAATAAAGTCAAAATTATAATCCATACATAAAAATGGAAGTAAAAAACCATGGATGACACATAACAAAATCTAGCGAGAGAGAGAGAGAGAGAGAGAGAGAGAGAGAGAGAGAAATAATAATAATAATAATAATAATAATAAAACTTTATTTCCACTAAACAGTGGGTATTCTTATACATTATACAGTAGTACAGCATACAGTATGAAAGTTCTATACACAATATAATACAAGTTGATACATATGGTGGAGAATAGTGACAGAGAGGTAAATGGTTTAAAAGGTGTGGGGACACTTAGGTTAAAAATAGATCAATTAAGGGATTTAGGAACGAAGGCAGTGGGAAGGATTAAGACAGATGGGATTGTAAGATTAGGGAGTTTGAGCAATAGGGTAGAATGTATGCTCTCAATAAAAGTATAGCAATTATCAACGGCTAATTATTATACAGGTGTTGATGGTGGGGTCTATATTTATAGGAGGTGTTGGTGGTGGTGGTATAGCGGTGGTGGTTGTTGGTGTTTTTGTTGGGGGTAGGGGTATAGGGGGTGTTGGTGGCAGGGGTATAGGGGGTATTAGAAAAACGGAGATCACAAGAGGGAAACAGTGTCAAGGTCATCGCTGATGGAGAGGTCAGCTCGGAAACGTGGCAACAGTGCAGGGAGGGGGTGACTCCACCAAAACCCTACGTTTCGATCTGTCAGACTATAGTTACTAATCCTCCATCCGACTTAGTTCCATTTATTAATACTCTCTGCTTTCGTCCTTTCAGCCAGGATTCTATCCATTTTAAGATACCGCCGTCTATACCGTGTGCTCGAACCTTTCTAACTAACCTTTCGTGTGGGACCCTATCAAAAGCTTTACTAAAGTCCAGATAAATAACATCGTAAGCTTTATCGCTATATACTGCCTCATAGACCTCCGAGTAAAATGACAACAAGGTTGATCTAATCTAATCTGTCCTAACCTAGCCTGACAGAAACATCCCGGTAGATCGCATGCTGTGGAAGCAACACGTTGTGATTGACGACCGAGCGGCGACCACTCCCCGCTTTCAAATACACACACACACACACACACACACACACACACACACACACACACACCGCTCGCTGGCGCAGTGGTAACGTTCTCGCTTGCCATCTGGTAGACGGGAGTTCGCGCCTCGCTCATGTTGCGAAAAGTTTCACTGACGAAGTGGGTGGTTACTGTCCCCCTGGAGCAAGGGGACGGGTGTGTGGGTGTGTGAAGGTCACAGCCTTGCCCTTAGATCGGACTATATCAGCTCTCAGCTCCCTTCCGGGAGGGTAAAATGCTGACGATCACGACCATCAAGTGATCCTAACCGACCCGGTGAATTACACACACACACACACACACACACATATCTATCTATCTATCTATCTATTGCCAGACGCCTCAATCCCGTTCGGGGTGACCACAAACAATATGCCTCCACGTCGCCCTGTCCCCTGCCATTTCACTGACCCGCTCCCAACACACCCTCTCTCTCACTCACATACTGTACACTCTCTTCGTCAGTCTTTCACCCTCCACATGGCCAAACCGCCTCAGTGTCTTCCTCCTAACGCTTCCTATCACATCCACACCACAACGCTTCTTTATATCCTCATTTGTCAGCCTGTCTCTCCATGTGACTCCACAGGCTCCTCTTAAATAACTCATTTCCACTGCTCTCACTATTGACTTGTGTCCTTCCAGCAACGTCCAAGCTTCACTTCCATACGTTAGAGTTGGTATCACAATACTGTCATGTAGTAACGTTTTCACTTCCATGCTCACTTCTCAGTTTCTTATCACTGCTTTCAAGGAACCAGCAACCTTTCTTCCCTGCTGTACCCTTTCAAGCACTTCACCCTCCAAACCTCCATCCTTACTCATCACACTACCCGAGTACTTAAACGTCCTCACATTTTCCAATTCCTCACCACCCAACCTCATTGTACATTCACTGACTTCACCTCTCTCAAAGACCATCACTTTACTCTTCCCTACATTCATCTTTAGATTCCGTTTCTTACACACTCTCCCAAACTCATCCACCAAGCCTTGCAGCTCTCCTTCGTCTTCACTCAACAACACAGTATCATCTGCAAACAACATGGAGACATGACACATCCCTGTTTCAACCCAACCTTCAAAGAGAAAAATTCACTCAGTTCACCATCCACACGCACTGCAGCCTTAGCACCATCATACATACTCTTCACAGCATTCAACAACTTCCCATCTACTCCATATATTCTTAACACTTTCCACAATCCTTGTCTATCCACCCTGTCATATGCTTTCTCCAAATCCATGAAAGCCGCATACAACTTCTTTCCCTTCTCTAGAAACTTTTCCACTAAAGATCTAAGAATGAATATCTGATCTACACAACCTCTTCCCTTTCTAAAGCCTCCCTGTTCTTCTCCAACTAAATGCTCTGTTCTTACTCTATGTCAATAAGTATCCTACCATACACTTTTCCTATTATACTAAGAAGACAAATGCCCCTATGAATACCACACACTTCTTTTTCCCCTTTTCCTTTGTACAAGGGAATAATTATACATGACTTCCAATCCTTCGGGACTCTACCTTCCTCCAAGACCAATCTGCACATTTTCCACATCCATTCTACTACTATCTCCCCCC
Organism: Coenobita brevimanus; assembly: GCF_032717465.1. Classification (NCBI taxonomy): domain Eukaryota; kingdom Metazoa; phylum Arthropoda; class Malacostraca; order Decapoda; family Coenobitidae; genus Coenobita; species Coenobita brevimanus. The sequence goes on from NC_137049.1 coordinate 2,942,179, forward strand.
CATACTTCAGCATTCACCACACACTCCATCAGTTCCTGGGGCTTTCCCCAATTTAACTTTCTTCATTGCTTCCACAACTTCTATCCTACTGATTTCTTCCTGTCTTCTCACCTCCCTCCTTCTCCCAGCCATTCCCCAGCCACTTATACTCGCATTACCTCCATCCTCTATGTTCAACAATTCCTTAAAGTGTTCTCTCCATCTGCTCACTTTTTCTCCCTTCTCCACTAGTAATCTACCATTTTTATCTTTCACTCTCCTGCTAACTTCACTTCCACCCTGTCTTACTCTTTTCACCTCTTTCCAGAACATTTTCTTACAGTCCCTCCACTTTACACTCAAGTTCCTTCCAAATTCCTCATCCGCTCTCTTCTTACTCTCTCTTACTAATCTTTTCACCTCTCTCTTTCTTTCTACATATAACTCTCTCTTCCGCCTCTCAGCTTCTTCCACGCCCCTATTTCTCATCCATTCATTGTATGCTTTCTTCTTTTGTGCCACAGCCTGTCTCACCTCTTCATTCCACCACGCTGTTCCTTGCACCCCCCTCCGTCTTCTCTTCATCCCAAACACTACATCACATGCTGCACATATTTCTTCTGTAAATATCCTGCACACACCTTCCACGTCCCCTATCTGCTCCAATTCATATTTGTCCAATCGTTCCTCCACTTCTCTCCTATACTCTGCCTTTTTCTCATCCTCTTGTAACCTTTCCACTCTCCTTACAAATACTCCTTCCCGTCCTTCCCTTCTTCTATTTCGCCATCCTAATTGGATCTTGATTCTGGCCACCACCATGTAGTGGTAAGAAAGTCCACTCCCCCAATCTCTATAAGCTCTTGCATCCATTACACATTTTCGCATCCTTTCATCCACACATACACAATCAATCATTGCCTTCCTTTCATTCAGTTCACCACCCACCCTTCTCATCACTCGCCATGTATACCTGTGGATCATTTTATGCCTGAAGAGGGTATTGGCTATCACCAACCCCCTCCCAGTACAAATGTCCACTAACGCACTGCCATTCTCATCTATCTCAGCAGGCACACCCCACTCACCAACTATTCCATCCACCTTCACATTCCCTACTTTACCATTCATATCACCGATCAAAAACACTCTCTCATTCCTTCCAAACTCTTCCATGCACACTTCCACATATATATATATATATATATATATACACTGTATATACACTGTATATGGCTAGTGAGGGAGTGATCGCCCTCTACCTACACAGATCAAAAGCCCTCGGGAGCAGGGGGGTGGTTGCTTTCTCAGGCAGAGGAACTCCTTGAGAGTGAAATGGCTGGGAAGCATGCCGGCACGTGACTGGCTACAGCATAGCTGGGTCTTTCGGGTGTGGGCAATCAGGCAAGTTAGCTGCCTACTGCGACTACAACACAATGGCGAGGTGTTCAGGAAGTTAGCCAAAGAAACCTTGATGGACTCTGAAAGAGCAATAATGGCCCCCAGTCCCGTGCAGCCCTTAAATGGGCAGGGGGTGCTAAGAATCTCACGGTTGCCTCAATTACAATCTAATTCCTTTGTCAATGCAAAAAATACTATTAAAATTGGTAACTGGAATGTGAGAACGCTAAATCATGACGGTAAAATCGATGAGTTAGTGAAGGTTTTTCAAAATTACGGACTTGATATTTGTGCTCTGACAGAAACTAGATTAACTGGAGTCGATAAGTTGGATTTGTAGGATGGTATACGTTTATTGATATCTGGTCGACAGGACGGAATGCATTATCAGGGAGTAGGATTGTTGCTGGGTTGTAAGGCAAATAAGGCTTTATGTGAGTGGGATCCTATAGATGAGCGATTGTTATACGCACGGTTTAAATCAAATCATGGCAACATCAGTCTGTTTGTGTGTTATGCACCTACTAATAAGAACATAAGAACATAAGAAGAGAGGATAACTGCAGTAGGCCGGTTGGCCCATGCTAGGCAGCTCCTAGAAGAGTAACTGAACTACTAGAATGAGATAAGGATAGCAAAGAAGAAGGCTCTCCCCCGCCCTCCAAACCCTCCAGCCGAAGCCGGCAGGAAAAAATCAGAAAGAACACCACGCCGTATAGAAAAACTGGCGTGGACATTTTACAGGAAAGTGTGAAAGGAGAATAGAGACTATCATAGTGTAACCTGAAAAGAAAATTTATTTTTGAATTAGTATTGGTTATAAGATTTTCTTTATTCTATATCCACCCCTTATTTGTCATATGCTTATCTAGCCTATGCTTGAAACTCTCAATGGAAGAGGCAGCAACTACTTTACTAGGTAGCTTATTCCATTCGTTTACTACTCTATTACCAAACCAATTTCTACCGATTTCCTTTCTGAAACGGAATTTTCTAGTTTGAAACCATTATTTCTAGTTCTATCCTGTATGCTCACTTTAAGTACCTTGCTAATATCTCCCTTATTTATACCATTTATCCACTTAAAAACCTCAATTAAGTCTCCCCTTACTCTACGCCTCTCTAGCGAATGCAGACTTAGTCTTTTCAGTCTGTCTTCATATGACAGGTTCCGGACGTCATGTATCATTTTAGTCATTCTTCTCTGTACATTTTCTAACGAATTAATATCCATTCTATAGTAAGGACACCAAAATTGTACTGCGTAGTCTAAATGTGGCCTTACTAATGCTAGATAAAGTTTCAGTATTACTTTAGATGATCTATTGCTCACGCTTCTCGAAATAAATCCTAGGACCCTATTTGCTTTATTTCTCGCATTAATGCACTGTTGCCTAGGTTTAAGGTCGTTACTAATCATAACTCCTAGATCTCTCTCGCATTCCGATTTGCTAATTTCTTTGTTATCTAAGCTGTATTTAGTATCTCCAATGGTCTTGCCTACGTTAAGTACTTACATTTTTCAACGTTAAATTCCATTTGCCAAGTTTTAGACCATTTGGACAATGTATCGAGGTCTTTTTGTAAGTAATGGCAATCGTCAGTCGAGTTAATGATACGCCCTATTTTTGTATCGTCGGCAAATTTGCTGATTCTGCTATTGACTCCTAAGTCTAGATCATTTATATATATGATAAATAATAAGGGACCGAGTACTGAACCCTGTGGTACACCGCTAGTTACTAATCCCCAGTCCGACTTAGTTCCATTTATTAATACTCTCTGCTTTCGTCCTTTCAGCCAGGATTCTATCCATTTTAAGATATCGCCGTCTATACCGTGTGCTCGAACCTTTCTAACTAACCTTTCGTGTGGGACTCTATCAAAAGCTTTACTAAAGTCCAGATAAATAACATCGTAAGCTTTATCGCTATCTACTGCCTCATAGACCTCCGAGTAGAATGACAACAAATTTGTGAGGCAGGATCGTCCTTGCCTGAAACCGTGCTGACTTTCGTTTATAAGATTAAATTTTTCTAAGTGTTCTCTAATCTTATTTGCCAAAATTGACTCTAACATTTTTCCTACTATTGACGTTAGACTTATCGGACGATAATTCGACGCAGCTGATTTATCACCCTTTTTAAAGATGGGCACTACGTTTGCGGTTTTCCACGCCTCTGGAACTTCTCCTGAACTTAAAGAGTCATTAAATAACGTTAAAAGTGGCTGACATAATTCTTCTTTGGTTTCTTTTATAATTTTTGCATATATATCGTCCGGACCTGGCGATTTTTGAGGTTTTAACTTGTTAATTTCTTTCAATACGTCCTCCTTACTAATGGTTATTTTACTAAGAATATTTTCCGTATTCTCATGGTAAATATTTGCTGCTTGAGGGACCAGGCTTAGATTTTCCTTGGTGAATACTGATATGAAATAATTATTTAGGATGGAGCACATTTCTTTATCTTCACTGGTAATGTCACCTAATTCTGTTCTGAGTGGTCCTATCCTATCTTTATTTTTCGTTCGGTACATTTGATAAAAAACCCTTGGGGTTTACTTTTGATTCACTGGCAACCTTAATTTCATAACTTCTCTTTGCTTTTCTTATCTCCCTCTTTACTTCTCTATTTAAAATTGTGTACCGGTTACGTAAGTGTTCCTCTCCACGTTTTATTTTTCTATATATTCCTTTCCTTTGGCCTATGAGAGATTTTAATCTGTTGTTTAACCATCTTGGTTCTGAATTGTTAGTTCTAAACGGTTTTGAAGGAATATATCTATCTTGGCCTCCGTATATTATATTTATTAACTCGTTATACTTCTCACTGGTCGAACGTCTGTTTGGTACTGGAGCTGAGTTAATTTCCGTCACCTGGACTACATTCCTATCTACCACCTCATCCCTCACAGACACCTGACGGACGTCCCCACGTGCTTCCTGCGCCTGACCTATGACCTGGGATCCCCTCTAACCTGAAAGTCCATCAAATAGCTAATCTCCCTGTGGAATACCGTTCGAAAATAAGCTCTTAAGCCATCGAAATCTCCTAGACGAAAATTAGGAACGGTGGAGGTATTTTCAGTGGAACAGACATCCCAAATAAATTTGAACTTAATTTCTTCATGATCGCTATTACCAAGTCGTCCACCAACCTCTATATCGCTAATGATATTTTCTTTATTAGCTAAAACCAAATCAAGTATATTATTACCTCTGGTGGGCTCCCTTATATACTGATAAAGGAAATTATCCTGTACTACCTCTAGAAATTCCTCTGACTCTGCATCTCCTGTCTGATTTCTCCAATCTATCCTTGGCAGATTAAGGTCCCCAACAATTATTACTAAGCTGGACTGTGATGCTTTCCTAATTTCCTCCCAGAGGTATTTACTATCAGCTCTACTTAATTTTGGAGATCTGTAAATTGCTCCTAAGACTAATTTCTCCCTATTGTTACTAATTTCAACCCAGACACTTTCTGTGTCCCTATTTACTTTAATGTCTGCTTTATTGTAACAGTTTAATGAATCCTTTACATAAATAGCTACCCCTCCCCCTTTCTTCCCTGACGGTTTGACACAAAAATATTATAGCCTTTTATCTGATATTCTGCTAAAAATTCTCGAGTGTCTGTATTCATCCAAGTTTCACTAATAACGGCAATGTCTATTTTCTCTGTACAAATTAAAGCCCTCAGTTCATCCATTTTATTACGTAAACTCCGGCTGTTTGTGTAGTACACTTTCAGATTATTACGAGTAGTTATGCCTTTACCTTGGCATTTACTGTTATTTATTTTATTACTAACTGGGAAACTCTTTACTTTACTAATATAACAATTTTTTGTACTATCGTTTATCGCCCTTCTATCATCGCTTGTTCTATCATCTATCATCGCCTGCTCAATTTGAGGTGCCTGAGTGGATGTATCTACACTATTGGTTGAACTTTTGTTCTTAATTTTGCAAGTATCGATGCATCTATCCAAACATGGTAATAATGATTTCTGACTGTAGTTGCTGCATCTTCCTGTACACCTACTTCTCAATCTCAAAAAAAATCCCTCCAACTCCCTATCTATCATTCCAGCTAAAACAGTAACTCCTTGCCTGCTAAGATGAGTCCCATCCCAACTATACAAGGCACTTCGTCCATAAAACCGGTCCCAGCTGTCTATGAAAGGTATTGCATTATCTTTGCAATACCTTTCAAGGCGGCAATTAAACCCTATTGCCCTGCTCAACCATTCCCTTCCAACCCGCCACCTTGGTAAAACACCAAGCACTACAGGGGTTCCTCCTCTCCCTAACCTTTTCTAACATCAACTTGTACCTTTTCCACAGTACCTCACTCTTACGGCTACTAATATCATTGCCTCCCTGCACTGAGGCACACAGTGGGTTTGTCACCACTTTCCTTTACGATATTTGAAATTTTATCTACCACATTAGCCACCCTGGCCCCTGGAAGACACACATGTTTAGCGAGTGGAGTATACATGGCCCTGTTCAGATATCTCACCTGGGAGTCTCCAACAACAACAACATTTTCTTACCTTTCTTGTTCTGTTTATACTTACCTGTACTGGAAGTTCTCTCACCGTCCTTCTCCTCTACTTCCCTCTCTGCCTTCCCTTCACATTCGTCCCGTAGTGTGTCGAATGTATTAGTTGTCTTAATTTCCGTTTGCTTTTTAAGAGTGAACTTCGTTGCACCCTTGTTAACAAGTGTCCAACCTTCAGCCTTTTTCTCTTTCTCCTCCAACATCTCCTCCAACAATTCCCTCATTTGTGCCTTCTCCTGCCTGAGAATTTGTACCTCCCGCTTCAGTTCGAGAAGTTCCTCCTTTAATTCAAGGTAGTCCTTTTCAGTACCTGCAGTGGGGACACAACTCTCTGCCGAGGAAGCCATTACGCACTAGTTCACACAAGGTAGCACACACTATCACGGGTCACTACGGGTCACCACAACACACACACTCACGGATCACTAGCACAGCACTATCGCTGATCACTACAACACACTAACACAACCACTATCACAGATCACTAAAGCACACTAGCACAACACTACCACAGGTCTCTAGCACGTCTGAGCTGACTGGCCTCACGAGAGCGACTCTGGCCTCACGAGAGCGACTGACCTCACGAGAGCGACATGGCACTCGATGAAAGGAAAGACACATTTTATGAAAAGTTGCAAGAAGGAATAGGAAGGGTACCTAGACATGATGTTTTGATCTGCGTTGGAGACTTTAATGCAGTAATGGGCTGTTCAAATGAGGGATTTGAGGCATGTATGGGTAAGATGGGAGTTGGTAGTAGGATGAGTGAAAACGGAGTGAGGTTTGGAAGCTTCTGTCCAGCAAATGACTTAGTCATCGGGGGCACACTCTTTCAGCATTGCAATATACACAAGACAACTTGGGTGTCGCCGTGTGGAAAATATAAAAATCAGATTGATCACATCGCTATCAGTAGGAGGCATAGAAGTTCTCTGCTAGATGTTCATGTTAAACGGGGAGCGGATATTGGTAGTGACCATCAACTCAGCATTGCAAAAATAAGGTTTAAACTTAAAAATCAGAAGAAGGAAAAATCTGGTGTTGG
>NC_137049.1:2954176-2976676 GCF_032717465.1 Coenobita brevimanus
GATTAGCGCGGTAGGCTATATAGTTGGTCCATGGTAGGTAGCTCCTACAGGAGTAACTAAACTACTAGAGTAAGACAAGGATAGGTTTCACTACGGTAGTCATTTCTCGTTTCGAACTTTCCTATCGAATGTCCATGCTAGTTGTTCTAAACTGCGTGGTGTTCCTTTTTATTTTTCCTGCCAGTTTCGGCTTGAGGGTTTGGTGGGCGAAGGAGAGCCTTCTTCTTTGCTATCTTGTCTTATTGTGGTAATTTAGTTACCCTTGTAGGAGCTGCCTAGCATGGGCCAACTGGCCTTCTGTAATTATCCTCTCTTCTTATGTCCTTATGAGTCTGCTATGCCACTTGAAATGCGAGCATCATGGCTGTATCCTCTGTGCCTTTCTGTTGGCAGATCTTTTTTCCTTTATATTTTTTAGCTTTTTGTTCATCTGTATCTCTTATAATTATATCTCTTTGTTCTTGTTTTATCCCTCACTTTACCCTCTCCCTTTCTTTTTTTTCCTTTACGCTTTTCAGTGTGTAATGGTATATTAACTCTTTCAACATGAGACATTAAATATTTTCTGGTAACAGTTGGGCGATTTCTTCCAGCTCAGAAGTTGCGTCTTGTAGTGTCAGGGTTAAATCCAGGATGTATACACTATTTGATGGATACATTCCAGCGAAGATTATATTCCTTCTCTTATGAATTTAAGTTAGAGGAGGCTGAATGTGCTGAGCCGTTTCTTTGCTTTACTAAAGACTGTTGATGACCACCTTATTCACCTTTGTGCTGAGTCCAACCTTCAGTGTGAGAGGGGCTTTTCTCGCACACTTCTGTATAGGGTGGAGCCGTAGGTTTTCATCTGATGAACTCCACCTTTCTTCCACACGGCGTTTCATATGCATCCGTCACAGAAGTTGTAGACGTGGTGTAAAACCCTTGACATGCTCCTCTCCATGCATGCTTCATCGAACCAACACTGATTCCGCTTCAGTTCCCCAGCATCATCAACATCCATACCACACTTCCCCACGCACTTCTTTACCACGTCCATCCATCTCTTTCCTGGCTTACCGTACTCTCTCCAGCCTTCAGACTCACCCACACATACTGTATCTGCATCACCAATCATCACCATATCCACACCCATTCCCTCTATATAACCATATCATTTACTATCAACAGATTTTCGTACTCTTCATCTCTCGCGAATCACCGTGTCTTATGGGTAATTTTTCTTTTTTTTTCTTTTTGGTAATAAATTACATTTTGTTCGTTCCTTCTATAGATTCAAAACAAATAGTGCAAGATAATTTTGTTTAAAATCGATTTATTTCCACTAATTCTTTATTGTTAACATATGTAATTATATATAAATGAGTTACAATAAACATGCGAAATATATTTACATGATATATACAGTGATAATACAGATACATATATAGCAGAAAATATCGTAGTAAACGTTAAACATCTTCAGTCTAGACAGGATATTAAAACTTTGATCCTGCTGTCCCTGGGTTATTTTATTTAGCTTAGTATATATATATATATATCTCTCTCTCTCTGGGGTTTATATACAACCATTAAAAATCCTTACTTTACTGTGTAACCTTCCTAAGCAAAGTAACACGTCTGGTGGTAACAAGAATAAAATACATGAAGGCGTTATTGGAGTATTTGGGTTACTTTAAAAATAAAGTGTCACAGTTGCTTTGTTACATGTCAGAGCAAGACTATAGTGTGTTCATCTTAATTTGGTCCAGATTTTTTTTTTTTCAGCTTATTTCACGCAGCTCAGTGGTAGAACAGGACAATACTACGGCTCTTCACCCTTCTTGACCCGCTTTTTTTCTTTTTTTGGTCAGTCCTTTGTTGCACTTCAGCATTCAAGATGGACAGGTTAATTCTAGACCAAATTGGGTAAAAATAAAAGTTCCTATTGTGTGTAGGTATTAGTGGCGTGAATTACGTTAATGTCAGAACTGTACCTACATTTGGATTAGTCATATACTGGGAACATAGAACACTCTCGATCAGACTTAGACCTGGAGTTGGCATCCAAATTTATCGAGGTCACTTAATTTTCATTCATAGGCCGTATAGACTCTGGTAGAGATCCATAAAAGAAAAAGAATGTAATAAATAATCTCAGCCTAATTGAAACCATTACATTGGCAACTGTACCTTTGACTTTCTCCAGGTGTGAGAGTCCAAGTCGGCCAGAAACTGTTTTGTCTCCCTCAGTGAGTCACTTTTCTGAATAGACATAATTCTACCGCCATGGTCACTTTCTTCTTTGGGGCAGGGATGAGTCTCCATGGTTACTAGTCATATTTATCTTTCAGTCTAAGTATAAAAAATGGGAGAAATGGAGTTCCCCCTAGCTAAGCCCTGTATTGGACTATATAGCCCCGCTAGGGTTACAGGAGCGAGCTACCACTCCCGGCACGGCAGCCCGGGCGAGGCTCGAACTCGCAATCCCCCGATTACGAGTCCGGCGCGCTACCACTGTGCTACCGCGCCCCCAATCAGTCTAAGTATAAGCTGAAAACAAGTTACGGACCTTTGTCATTATGAAAACAAACTGACTATAGATTATATTTCTTACTATTCTTTACTATGGATTTTTTTGTCCATTTTATTATTATTAAGTGCATGAGACAACGTCATGTAACTGTTGCTTTTTCCCACGACACATAAAACTACACTCGTATCACTTTAAGTTGGCCTAAAACCGTCATCTCATCACACTGAATGTTAAGCTGTATCACGAGAATAACACCAGATGTATGGGAGTTAGTCACGAAGAAGTGTTATAGGAAGGATGTACAGTCAACCCAAAAAGTATTGCTCCTGGAGATCGAGGGTTGTGAAAATGAGCGAGTTTTGCCGACGCCCTTGAATCTATAAACATGTTGCCTCAAACAATAACCCAGCCAGTATGTGACGATTTTTGAGATTTCGAGCCCAAGTAATTACCAAGGACACTATTGGTACCTGTTATTTATAATTACAGGGTGCCCCATATATCATGATGCTTCGTCCGTGATTCAGAATTATACGTCCGTTAAGATGGCTGATACTTTCTTGTTTAACTGTACAGCCGTAGTATTGTCTTGCAGTGCCAATGAGCCGCGTGATAAAAGCTGCAAGTGAACGAAAATCTGGACCACGTTAAAGTGACAAGAATATAGTTCATATTTTTAGTGTTACTTGCTGTATAGAACTCTTGTCCATTTTATTAATCATTTTCTTACTGTGGGGCGACGTCATGTAATTTTAGCTTTTTCATATATCACATAAAAGTAATTGATGTGATTAGTCTAGTAATAAGAATATTATGGTGACATATACACAATAAGATACATCATCATCATTCAGACCACCTTTCCCATCCCAAGGTGGGGAGAGGTAGAGTCCAGAGAGCCAGAAAAAAAATTGATAGGATGAGATACTGACCAAAGATTGCCCAAGGGAATGAGTTATTTTGTTTAGGATCTCATTGTATCAAGATGGATATTTGGCTCTGGACTCTGCCTCACCCCACCTTGGGACGAAAAAGGAAAACTGGATGCTGCTGTTTCTGCTGCTGGTGATGATTATGATGATGACGATAATAATGATGTATTTTACCATTGCCCTACATGCCCAGGGCTCCCGTAGTAAGATACAATAAAAACACAGTAGCTTCTGCAGGATTTTAATTCATATTTTTATTAAGTACTATTCGTTATAATAGTTTGCATTTACTTCTGACGTCTCCTCACATCACTGAGTTCGAAAAAAAATTCCAATATAATCTAAAAGTAATGGATGGGTATGACAATGAGGATGGAGGAGTGAGAAAGACTTTGTGAGAGTGTGGGGGAGGGCAGGGCGAGACGAGTGTGTGTGTGTGTGTGTGTGTGTGTGTGTGTGTGTGTGTGTGTGTGTGTGTGTGTGTGTGTGTGTGTGTGTGTGTGGGTGGGTGGGGGGAGGGAGCAGTGCGAGGCGAGACGGTATGGTGTAGAGACCCTATAGATAGTTCTCTAATGTATTTTTGACCCCTTCCATCCAATGACGTATTTTTCTATCATATTCTTGCTACAATCAAGCTATTTTTAAACAGACTGAGAAAGAAAGTACCATAACATTGAAGCTAGGAATATATCTAATTCCTCCAGTTCGAAAAGTCTCTGTTAAACAGAATATAAATCATTTGGAGGCAGCCCAGGTACAAAATACATGACCGGTGTGAGGGGGTTAAAACTGAGTGTGTGATGGATTATGAATTGGTAATGAGAGATTGGTGAGGTTTAGATGTAGGTTTGTATTAAAACATTACATAGTTTACTCAGCAATAAAAAAATATAGCCTCAAACATTGTTTTCCCAGCATGGGTTTTTCAGTCGACTCAAACTGGAGGCTTGTCTTACACGTTGGCGATCTTTTTTTGACCCATTGATCCTAGGGAAATCTTCCACCTCCCCTTCTCCTGACACTTTTATTCAGCTTAAGATAGAGATTACGGACCTTACGGTACGAAAGGCACTTTCGAAGTTGAATAAAATCTGGTAGCTGCAAGATTTAAAAGGACGTCACCCGGATTTCATGGCTAATAATATGTATGGTTGTCACTGTATACAAACGGCCGCCTGACTGAGTATATCGTTTAGACTGTGTGTGTAATGTTTTGTTGGAGCCTCATACTCGATACTGTTTCTGCCTCCGCCACCCTCTGGATGAATGTCTTCCTCCGAGGTCGGTGAGTCTGGCAGCGGCGAGGCGTCCTGGGAGTCCTGACCGGTCAGGTCAGGTGGCCCGGCAGACAAGCGGTTTTCATGCGTGCGGACGTGCTTGGCCAGGTGGTCTGACCGCATGAATCTCTTGCCACAGGTGCCGCAGTGGAAGCGCTTCTCCCCGGTGTGAGTGCGCATGTGTCGCTGTAGCTCGTCAGAACGTGTGAAAGACTTGCCACACATCAGCCACTGGCACACATACGGCCGCTCACCAGCGTGCCATCGCAGGTGTGCCTTCAAGTGTGATGTTTTGCCGTAAATCTTACCGCAGCCCGGCACATGACACACGTGTTGTCGCTTCTTGCCATTGGCTGCGTCACCAGTTATGTCCAGGCAGTTAGGGCAGCGACATCGACGGCAGCGTCTGATGTTGACGGTGTTGTGAGAGCGCAGTAGCGCTGCCGCGATCTGCTGTTGTTGCAGGAGTGATGCGCTCTGGTTCCCCCCAGAGTTTTGATAACCTGGTACGGCGGGGGCGCCGCAACCAACACTCCACCAGGGGCTCTTCTCTTCATTGGACGTCCCAGAGGTATGGGTCGTCTCCATAGGGGGTGACATGGGTGGCGACACTCCACCAACCAGACCCGTCTGTTGGTACTGCTGCCCCACCCCACCACTGCCATACCCGCCCACACTTACACCCACACCCACACCCACACCTGCCTGATGGGACGCCACACCCGCACCCAAAGCCATAGGTCGGTGATAGGCATCTGGGGTGGATGTAAAGGGCAGGTGGTAGATATGTGGTAGAGTGCCAGTGCCGCCGACACCATACCCACTACTCACACCCACACCCGGCCACTGGGCAACCTGTGGACTACCGCCCAGTATGGAGCTCGCCTGTACAACAAACAACACAGCATTAGCACACTTATCACAACCCATCACCCAGATCCACACCCATATCCACATCCCATCCACACCCTCACCCACACCCTAGTATCAAACAGTTGCTGCTGCTGAACCAGACAGACCCGCCGACCACAGGTATGCAAGTGCTTCTGTGGAGCCATTATACAGGTGCAGTATAGTGCATACACCGTGTAGGGATCTGACGCCTCCTTGTGGTTGACAGCACCTCACCAGGGACGAACCAGGGTACCACCCTATGGTGAGGTACAGGAAAATATAATGAGGTGGTTTGGCTCCGGTCTGACGCCGTATCTACTCCACCCTGGGTACACAGTGCCACCACGTGAAGGCTGCTCGTCTGCGTCAGCATCTTACAATTGTTGGGTCAAGCTGTAATATATAGGGTATCATGTCAAACACTATTTTCAAGTATAGATCATCCTACTAAGTTGCTGAAGTTGATAAAACACTAACATATTGTACCAGTAGTGTGATCATAGGGCAGTCCTTGAATTGTATACAGTATATGTCAAACCTCTTCCATTACATGACCTGTTCTTCACTTAACTTGCTGCCTGCATTTTATTTTATTCAGCGATTCTCTGCAACTGTAGTAGTGAAGGGACTAGCTAATATTACCGTATAGTATAGCCTATATTTGTAAAATAACAGAACAGAGGAAGGAAAAACAAATGAGTAAAAACAAATAACTTTATTCGTATAGCATCCTGACTGCACTATCCCTCTTAGGATGAGCCAAATCGTCTGGAGATATATGAGATGAAAAGAACGCCACCGATTTTAGGATTGCTAATGTTTGTGTTTAAGCACCTTTTTTTGTAAAATTTCTTAGGAATTAACCTTTTTAGTACAGTGACCATTACTTAGTTTAGTCTTGCATTCGTCAGACGATTTCCTTCAGCCACAGTGAGCCTCTTCAGTCTTGGGGGGGGGGTGAGCTTTCTTTAACCCTTTCGCTACGAGGGGATCTCCTGATAAAAAAAAAAAAAATACTTGGAATGTCTTACTGTTTTATTTTCACAGTCTGTATCTGTTTTGTTTTCACTTGTCGAAGCTGGTCCTCTCCCTCAGTTTGAGCGTTATATACGGTTGCATGAAGTTCAGCGAGCCTTAGTTATGAGGCAAGAATGCGTCTCCATGGTTGCTATACTCTTTTTACTTTAATTTGTCGTGCTGTGGTGTAAGAACAGATTTTACACTAGAACAAGTACTATAAAAAGGATATAGACCCATAGCCATGTCTTTTTTCTGCCACTGAATTGCATGAAATAAGCTCCACAGGGACGAAAATCTAGGCCATGTTAATGTGAGAGAACCATGGTCAGATCGATCCTCCAGTCTGACTACAATCAGCTGTCACGTGAGCTGAGAGAGTTAAAGGATTATTTTCAGGTTAACCCTCTCATGATCGGGGTTATTCTAGTGTTTTATTCCAGTAACGTTACACGAGTTTTTTTTTTTTCAGCGATGAGTCAGTGTAAGTGCCTGAGAGTTAAAACAGTCACCACCAGTGACTTCAGTCCCATGAATATTATTATTATTATTATTATTATTATTATTAGCCGACTTTATTCAGCTCAGGAGAACCCACCAGTAGGGAATGAGGCAATGAAGGCTATATATCACCCCTCCAGATGGACAAGTCTCTCCTAAACTGAAGTGGTCTGGTGAGAAGAATATAGATCGTCATCGGATTAGTTAAAGAGGTGTCTGGTGTTGTAGGGATGAATGAACGCGATATCTAACCCCTCCTGTTCGAAACATCTTTTACCGAATTATAATTATCTCGTGACACAAAGTAAAATAAAGTACAAGAACACGTACACGGACTGTGTGGGTTTAATTTAGTAGGAGGAGTATGGCGAGGGCCGTTATAAAAATCATCTTTATTGTCAAACGTTTCGACATCTACTTCATGCCATCTTCAGTGACTTAAGAGTGAAGCAGTGCAAATGATATACAAAAGTGAAGAGTAAAAAAAGTAGCCTGAATATTCATGTAAGAGTTAAATTCGTACTTAGCTTACCATATAATAACCTATTTAGATACACACACACACACACACACACACACACACACACATATATATATATATAGAGAGAGAGAGAGAGAGAGAGAGAGAGAGAGAGTTAAAAAAATACCATAGTCTACCGTAAACGTTTTTTATGTGTGAATATAACTTACACAAAGCTTAGGGGATAAGCTGATACTGTGTTATTAAGGTTAAGATTTTTAATAAACAGAGATTCCAAATTCTTAGGGTTTCATTGGGGCAAGAGTCAAGGATACTGAAATGAATTCTGCTAGGTGCAATATTGCAGGACTTACAATGTTCCCGCACTGCTGAATAGGCCAAGGTGGACTGTGCAGTGGCAAACCCGTTCTGGCAGACTGACTTACTGTAGGTGCTCGTTGATTTGGATTTTAAGTGAGCGAATCGTGCTACCCACATACCCCACTTGGCAACTGGGGCAGGTAAACAGATAGACAATCGACGAGCGCATGTCAGCTGCCATACGATCTTTAAAACGAAGGAAGCTAATAATTTTAAAGGAATTAATAGGCATGAATCGGAATTCTTTATCAGGAAAAAATTTACATAGTTTCTCATATAATGATTGTTGCATCAGCTTTGAGATGTCACCAAGGTAAAATGCGGAAGTACAGTAAACGATCTCTTTGTTGGCTGGATGAATCACTCTTGCGTGATAATCAAAGATGGTAAATAAAACCCACATTTGTAGACGAAGAATATAATTACCATTTGAACAAAACTGTTTGCATCCCACACATGCAGGTAAGCGTTTAGAGACAGTGCAGTTATTTCCGTATAATTG
This sequence comes from Coenobita brevimanus, assembly GCF_032717465.1. Lineage (NCBI taxonomy): Eukaryota > Metazoa > Arthropoda > Malacostraca > Decapoda > Coenobitidae > Coenobita > Coenobita brevimanus. The sequence goes on from NC_137049.1 coordinate 2,962,656, forward strand.
GGGTTGAAAATAACTGCCCGTACTTTTTGTGCACCGTTGCACTTTTTCACTTTAACTGGCTTAACATGCCCATAGTTTGGTAATAAACTAGTCACTCTTCTCTACATCCTCATCAATCCGCCACAGTGCTAGCCGAGTGTCCCGTGACCCCGAAACGAGAAACTGGTCATCAAGCCAACACATATCGAAAATCCAGCCATTGTGAGCTTTCTCACCAACACACACAGGATCTAGGGTAGGTAGTCTGTACACTGCAATGTCATTTGAGCTATAAGCTCCTGTAGCTAGTAGGGTCCGCGAAAGGTTAATTTCAATTGAATGGATCCCACACTGCAGCCCTGGGGGCCGGTGTAACTCCCCACTGGTAGAGAAGGTATGACGTCCATCTGGCGGGTGTTAACATCATACACCATTAGTTTGTTGCACTTGGTTCCCATTGCAATCTGGTGGTCACTCAGCCACTGTGAACAGAACACCTTATTTATCCTGTTCAGTGGTATGGGTCGTTCTTTGAACATGCCGGTGGCCAGCATGTGCAGAGTGCCAAACTCGTCGTTAATGTTCTGGTGCTCAAATCGTCCATACCCTCGGGACCTCGTTAGAATGAAATCAGCATTTGCCAAACTATGGACATGTTAAGCCAGTTATGGTGAAAAAGTGCAATGGTGCAGAAAAAGTACGGGCAGTTATTTTCAACCTCAATTATACAGAAATAATTGCACTGTCTCTAAACGCGTACCTGCATGTGTGGGATGCAAACCGTTTTGTTCAAATGGTAATTATATTCTTCGTCTACAAGTGTTGGTTTTATTTACGATCTCTTTGTTGACAGTGGGGACTCGTTGCTTAGGCTGGTGTTTACGATTAAGAAAATTATTAACTGGTTTATCAAACAAGTGAAAACTGTAACCATTACGGTAAAAGAAATTCCTAAAAAATGAGACTTCTTTGTGAAAATGCATATAGCTAGATGAAATATTGAAGGCTCGGTGCTGCAGAGTTTAGATTACATAGTGCTTGAAATTAAAATGGCAGAAACTGAAGAAACTGGTACCTAGTCCTGAGAATCTGGGTTTCCGAAAAAGAGAAAAAGCAAGGCCATCATTACATTTCTCAATTTTAAGGTCTAAAAAGAAGAGGTTCGAGTCCACTTCCGATTCCATTGTGAAAGCGATATCCCTGTGTTTAAGAATTTATGTATTTTAAAAATTTGTCAGCTTGGCATTTGCTCCGAGAAAACAGAAGTGTGTCATCCACATAGTGTCTATATAAAATGAGTTTAAAGGAGGTAGGACAATTATTTATCCAATTCATTTCATGAAAGCATAAAAATATAATGGCAAATGTCGGCCCTAGAGGAGATCCCACTGCAACACCGTTGTTTGTTTGTATAGTTCTCCGTTAAATACAAACAGGGTATCTTTTACGCAAGTAGCGAGGAGGTTTCTAAAGACAGTTTTGGTCATGCCATTATATGTATCCATATCCGAAAACACCAAATTTATGAATATGTCAATAATATACAATGGTTTGGGATATTTTATAAAACCTCTTCTTTAGCGATTACTTTTTCACGTAGGTGCTACGAAGCCTATCCCATCTACAGGCGATTTTATATATTTTTACAAATTTGGAGAGAACTTAGAAATAGTCTTCGCCAACCCCTTCAGTACTGCAACACTGCCCTAAACTATGTAAAATCGTCTCCTGGTGGGAGAAATAAGACAGAAATACTTTCTCTGATGGCAGGGGGTAAAGTGAGGAGGATACGGTCGATACTGGCTTACCTGAGGAAGGCTGTGAGGGAAAGACATCACCCCAGTCATTGTCACACTGCACGCGCACAGACAAGCCGGACGTTTGAATAAGCTTCTCTCCTGGCTTAGTGACACCCAGAGTCACGGACACTTGTTTGTGGAGAAGTTCCTTGTTCTTTGTAGTGAAGTTCCTTATGGTAGTGTTGTCTGTAGCGAAGTTCCTATGGCAGTGTTGTCTGTAGCGAAGTTCCTTATGGCCGGTGTTGTTTGTTTCGAAGTTCCTTATGGCAGTATTGTTAATAGCGAAGTAGATTTGAAATACAGTGACAGTGGAGGAAGTAGAAATAAATTTGCTTCTCTTCTTCGACAAGTGATGGCAGGAGTCATCAGCTGTTATGAGTGTGGAGTGGAAACTGACTAATAAGGCTGTGTGTGACGGTAGAGTTGGGAAGAATTAAAAGTTTTCCAGTTTCGGTTCGTATATAAGAGACCAAGACAGCCAATCAGTTCTTCCGCATTCCCCAGCTGACCCTTGATTGGCTGACCCCGACCTTTGACCCCTCCCCCTTAAATCCCGTTCCTGTTTATTAATTTTTTATTTTATTTTTATAATCATTTACTCCCTCCTAGCCGTCACTCCCTATCCTTTCCTACCCCCACTCCCCACGCCTCATCCCCCCTGTCTACCTCACCCCCTTTTCCAACCAATTATGAGCTTAACTACAATGACGTTTGAAGAGAGAACCTCTCTCTCTCTCTCTCTCTCTCTCTCTCTCTCTCTCTCTCTCTCTTTCCAGATAACAATATTGAGTGTGGCAGAGCACTGTGGTAACTGAGATGTTAATTTATTAACATCTCAGCTACCACGGTGCATCCAGCCCTCCAAGTACGGAATATTTCTCTTTAATCGAATAAAATTGTCTGTAGGAAGCAAGAATAGAAGAGACTATCCTTCATGGGATTAAAGAAGGGATTAAAGATGTGATATCGACCTCTCTTGTTGGCAGGGAATATTTCAGGAATTTTACATTGAATTGTGCTGTTGTGTGTGATGTGGAAGTGGTGTGCAAGTGGTCAAAGAAAGGATCTGCTGTCTGAATGGATGTGACTTCGATCCCAGGCAGCGGTAGTAAACAGGCTGATGAACTGAATTTCACTTTTAACGAGTTTTTATTGATCCTGCATAACACCCAATGACATGCCTCTAAAACACTGCTGCCAGTACCATTATGTCTGGCCTGAAGGAGACAGCCTTAACAGTTTTCGTGTGTGTGTGTGTGTGTGTGTGTGTGTGTGTGTGTGTGTGTGTGTGTGTGTGTGTGTGTGTGTGTGTGTGTGTGTGCATACTTCAATGGTTATTAATTGTAAGCTCATTAAGTACTGTCCAGTATATGTAACATAAGAACGCAAGATAATGTACACTAAAACTTTGTTGTCTGGCATGTGGATCATTACTACCATGACTCCTGATTTAATCCATAGGGGTTTACATCTGAGGAATGGTTGGGGTTTATTGCTCGGATAAAGCCACTCAGGAGTTGCGACTGGTCACGTACCTTCTATATCTAGACTAAGTAGCCTAGCCTCGGGTTCATACCCTCCTGATGGGGCAACAAAGGCCTGGGTAATAAATAGATAAAGAATACTAAGTGTCTCCGGTAGATTTAGGCTATACATGTCGTCCTTTTCATTTGCCTGTTTATGTTTAATATCATTTTTTTTTTAATTTATTGATTATATACTGTTTTCATTTTTTAACCTCCTGACTCCGGTGTCGTATTCTCTGGTTATTCTTTCTAATGCCAGACGATTTTATTCAGCTTAATAGGAATCCTTTGTAGTAATGCAGGTTTTAATGGAGACTATATCAAAGTCTTCTACCTGGAGTACTTAGCTGTATTAAATCATCCTCAAATAGAAAGAATATAATGGAAAACATACCCCAGCAGACAGAAAGCGGTAGTTTCACATTCCATCCCCGATAACTCTTCCTGTGCTTCTTTATTCGTTATTGTCTACCTTTCTCGTTATTTCCTAATTCTGTTTGTTTATTGATTTCGTCACTGTTTGTTTGTACCCTTCCTCCCCCCCCCCTTTCGTTGATTAATCCTCCTCCCTTCGTCTCTCCCTCCTCTCTCCCTCCCTCCCTCCCTCACTCACTCACTCGTTCACTCATTCCTCCTCCTCCTCCTCCTCCACCACCTCCTCCTCCTCCTCCTCCTCCTCCTTTTCATTGCCTCTCTTTTCCTCCGGCTGTACATTTACTTCGCCTCTTCGGTCCCTCCCTCTCTCCCTCCCTTTCTCCTCCTCCTCCTCCTCCTCCTCCTCCTCCTCCTCCACCCCCTCCTCCTCCTCCTCCTCCACCCCCTCCTCCTCCTCCTCCTCCAGTACACCTGAACTTCTCGTGTGTGTAGGACACATTTTTATTACTGTTATCAGACATATTAATCGGAATAATAATGTCTTTGACAATATGGATACGCAGCTCAATAACATTCCTTTTACTTTCATATTCCTATCTCGTTTTTCTCTTTTCTTATTCCTGCATTTTCCTTTGCATTACTATTTATTTTTTTTCCATAGAATTCTTTCGTAATGTCTCCTTCTTTCTTTTGTTCCCCTTCATTTTGCATTCCGTTTTCCTCTCTCTCTCTCTCTCTCTCTCTCTCTCTCTCTCTCTCTCTCTCTCTCTCTCTCTCCTCTTCTCATCTCTTTTCTATTCCCAGTCTTTATCTTTTCTCTTCTCTTCTCTCCCCTGTGGTGCTCAGTGCCCATTCACACCACAGCTTCCTGACACCCTACCCCCTACACACACACACACACACACACACACACACACACACACACACTAGCTACTATTATGTCTTTAGTTGTTCGTCCGTATATCTTCCTGTTGATATTCACCCAACATATCTATTTGTCTGTCCATATTTATCTATCAGTCGTGTGATTAGTAGATAATAATGTTTGGCAACTGAGAAATCCATCGTAAAATGTGGGAATGAACACTAACTTAGGAAACGCTTGAATGGAAGGCAAGAGTAGCAAATATTTTCGTCTCTTTTTCATCTCTACGTTTTTGAGATCTCTCGTTTATAATCTGTGTTTATCTGTATTTCCATGTGTTTGTTGATGTGGAACTGGTGCATCAATGTCTTGTTTATGTATGTTTGTATGGCTATCTGTGTGTCGATATATATTACTGTTTTACCTATAGCATTATCTGTCTGTTCATTTGCCTACTCGCCTAGGCCTACCTACTTATCTACCTACCTGTCTGTCTTTCTGTCTATCTGCCTGTCCGTCCGTCTGTCTATCTATTTATCCATCTGCCTATCTTTCAGTCTTTGTCTCAGTCTATCTGTTCGAACAGAATCAGGTGACATAACCAGTGAAGATAAAGAAATGTGCTCCATCCTTAATAATTATTTCATATCAGTATTCCCAAAGGAAAATCTAGACCTGGTCCCTCAAGCAGCAAATGTTAACATTTAGAATACGGAAAATATTCTTAGTAAAATAAACATTAGTAAGGAGGACGTACTGAAAGAAATTCATGTTAAAACCTCAAAAAATCGCCAGGTCCGGACGATATATATGTAAAAATTATAAAAGAAACCAAAGAAGAATTATGTCAGCCACTTTTAACGTTATTTAATGACTCTTTAATTTCAGGGGAAGTTCCAGAGGCGTGGAAGACCGCAAACATAGTTCTGATCTTTAAAAAGGGTGATAAATAAGCTGCGTCGAATTATCGTCCGATAAGTCTAACGTCAATAGTAGGAAAAATGTTAGTCAATTTTGGCAAATAAGATTAGAGAACACTTAGAAAGATTTAATCATATAAACGAAAGTCAGCGTAGATTCAGGCAAGGACGATCCTGCCTCACAAACTTGTCATTCTACTCGGAGGTCTATGATGCAGTAGATAGCGATAAAGCTTACGATGTTATTTATCTGGACTTTAGTAAAGCTTTTCATAGGGTCCCACACGAAAGGTTAGTTAGAAAGGTTCGAGCACACGGTATAGACGGCGATATCTTAAAATGGATAGAATCCTGGCTGGAAGGACGAAAGCAGAGAGTATTAATAAATGAAACTAAGTCGGATTGGTGATTAGTTACTAGCGGTGTACCACAGGGTTCAGTACTCGGTCCCTTATTATTTATTATATATATAAATGATCTAGACTTAGGAGTCAATAGCAGCATCAGCAAATTTGCCGACGATACAAAAATAGGGCGTATCATTAACTCGACTGACGATTGCCATAACTTACAAAAAGACCTCGATACATTGTCCAAATGGTCTAAAACTTGGCAAATGGAATTTAACGTTGAAAAATGTAAAGTACTTAACGTAGGCAAGACCACTGGAGACACTAAATACAGCTTAGATAACAAAGAAATTAGCAAATCGGAATGCGAGAGGGATCTAGGAGTTATGGTTAGTAACGATCTTTAACCAAGGCAACAGTGTATTAATGCGAGAAATAAAGCAAATAGGTTCCTAGGATTTATATAGAGAAGCGTGAGCAATAGATCATCTAAAGTAATACTGAAACTTTATCTAGCATTAGTAAGGTCACATTTAGACTACGCAGTACAATTTTGGTGTCCTTACTATAGAATGGATATTAACTCGTTAGAAAATGTACAGAGAAGAATGACAAAAATGATACATGACGTCCGGAACCTGTCATATGAAGACAGAATGAAAAGACTAAGTCTGCATTCGTTAGAGAGGCGTAGAGTAAGGGGAGACGTAATTGAGGTGTTTAAATGGATGAAGGGTATAAATAAGGGAGATATTAGCAAGGTACTTAAAGTGAGCATACAGGATAGAACTAGAAGTAATGGTTTCAAACTAGAAAAATTCCGTTTAATAAGGAAATAGGTAGAAATTGGTTTGGTAATAGAGTAGTAAACGAATGGAATAAGCTACCTAGTAAAGTAGTTGCTGCCTCTTCCATTGAGAGTTTCAAGCATAGGCTAGATAAGCATATGACAAATAAGGGGTGGATATAGAAAAAAAGAAAATCTTATAACCAATACTAATTCATAATTTTTCCTTTTCAGGTTACACTATGATAGTCTCTATTCTCCTTTCACAGTTTCATGTAAAATGTCCACGCGTTTTTCTGTATACTGCGTGGTGTTCTTTCCGACTTTTTCCTGCCGGCTTCAGTTGGAGGGTTTGGAGGGCGGGGGAGAGCCTTCTTCTTTGCTATCCTTATCTCATTCTAGTAGTTCAGTTACTCTTCTAGGAGCTGCCTAGCATAGGCCAACTGGCCTACTGCAGTTATCCTCTCTTCTTATGTTCTTATGTTCTTATGATCTCTCTATCTTTCTGTCTTATTATCCATCTATCGGTTTACCTGTCTGTCTATCTGTCTGTCTGTCTGCCTACCTACCTACCTACCTACATACCTACCTACGTCCATCCATTCATCCATCAATCTCTCTATCTTTCTATCTACCTGTCTACCTATCTCTCTACATGTCTGTCTATCTATCTATCTATCTATCTGTCTGTCTGTTTGTTGGTATGTGGTTGTTATATCTGTATGTGTGTCCATGGTTGTATACAGTACATATGTGTTTACCCAGTCTGACAACATTCCTGTCTCTCATACAGTATAATGGCTCTGACAATAGTTCCTTTACTTACACTGGTACTGGAAGGGACATTCTCTCTCTCTCTCTCCCTCTCTCTCTCTCTCATGAATTATCAATGCCTGTTTTCTGTGTTACATGGTGTTTTCTTTTTCCTGCCTGTTTCAGTTTGAGGATTTGATAGGCGTGAGAGCCCTTTTTCTTTGCTATCCTTGTCCTGTTTTCGCAGCCTACTTACACTCAGATGTTTGATATGGGTGGATTAGTTCATTGAACCTATCTCTTTTTCTTGGTTCGTGCGGTGTTCTTCCTTCCATGCTTTTTATTCAGTCTTTCATTTTACACGTCACTGAGACTGTAATGTACTTCATCCACCTATTCTCTTATGTTTACTTGCTTATCAGTCCATTAGGTCACTTATTTTTCCTTATGACCTGTTCTGTCAACCTGTCATCCATCATTCTTTCCCTCGTCAGGAGCGTAGGGGCCCAGGGCTAGGTATTTCAAGTCCTGGCATTTAAGGCAACGGTAATCAGACTCTCTTTTTCTTGAGTGGCCTTATGTGAGCAATAAGCCTAGTCATTCCCCAGATGAAACTCTTACTGGTCCAGTCCTGTTGGAACGTCTGAACCCACTAGGCCACCAGGCGTCATTTGGCTTTGTAGTCATCACATAAGGATAAGGAAGTAATTGGTTACCTGGGTTACAGGAACTATTTGGCCTGTGATATAGTGGAGAGCCAGGTGTACACAGACGCTGGTGTGACTTTAGTTACTTGAAGGTTGCATTACAGCGAGTGAGTGGATGGTGAGCGCCCCCACCGACCGCAGGCTCATCTAATAATTCATTAAAATTTTTATCCATCCATTCATTTATTCACTCAGTCTCTCAAGATTTCATACATTAATTTACTTATGCATTTATCCGCTCATGCCAACCTCTTCAGCCGTATTATGCATTTTATTCTTGCTGTCACCCGAGGATTTTATTTAGCATAGGACAGCTGTCTGATAGTGTACGGGTTAACGAATGCTGTGTCCAACCCCAACACTTCGAAAAGGGTCTCTTAACACTTGCAGATTCGTTTGGAAAATGCAAGGGGGAAAAAACGATCTTGAGCTGAAAGAATTAATCCCGTTAGTTACGCTATTTTTTTTTTTTTCATGCAGTTCATTCACCCTTCTAGTCATTCATTCATCCATCTGTTCATTCATTCACCGGTCTGTCAGTTCATTCGTCCATTTATACGCTCATTCATTTCCACATGTTCAAACTTAAAAAACAAGGGAATTTTACGAGAGTTACGTGAGCAGGATGGAACAGACAATTTTTTTTTTTTCTTCTTTTGTGTCTAAACTTGACAGACCAGCATTCCTCCTGCGTGTCAACCTCCTTCGCATGTCACCGCCTCAACACTAACACCCACCATCCGAATTGAGTACATGATGGGATTGGTGTATTATTCAGGACATGTAGAATGGTATTAGCAGGGATGTTTGTATGACATGTCGGTGGATACTGTGGATGTCTGCAGTGACGCTCAGGTAAACAAACTCTTCCCTGCCTTTGTTTGGGATCGAACTCGCTTCCTTTCAGGCAACAAAAGCACTTCCGTAACCACTGGGCCATCACCTCCCTCCAATGGCCATGTGTTACCAGCAGCTTCATAAATTGTAAGAGGAGACTTCTTGACCGTGATGAGGGGACAAGGAGCCGCCTGCTGAGTGGAGTGAGATGGAGTGTGGGTGGTTGGGTAGGGCTACTGGGCGGGTGTGGGTGGGTGTGTGGGCGGGGGAGGGGTGGGAATGTGGGTGTGTGGATGGGGCTACTGGGTGAGTTTGGATGATAGTGTGAGCGGGGGAGTGGATGGGGCTACTGAGTGGGTTTGGGTGATAATGTGGACTGGGGAAGGGGAGAGGGGCTTGGTGGGCGGATTTGAGTGATTGTGTGGGCGGGATGAGGGGTGGGAAAGGAGGTGGGGCTAGTGGGTCGGTTTGAGCGGTTAAGTGGGCGGGTTTGGGTAGTCGTGTGAGCTGGTTAGGGTGGTTATGTGGGCGGGGGAGGGGTGGGAAACTGGGAGGGTGGGTGGGAGGCGATCCATCTTTAATCACACTCATTATTAACCACGATGGGCTGTCTGCATTAAGGATCTCTGTCCATTTTTATGATAAGCAGGAGTCCGAGGAAGTGAATTAGTTTAAGATTTGCTTTAGCTGATGGTAGTTTTTTCATTTTGCTTTTGACTCTGGCTGTGAAAGATTTGGTAGGTGTATAAAAAGGTAAAAATAAACGATCTTGCACGGTGCTCAACTATTGCATTTCTATAACGTTTATTTCATTTTTTCTTGCGATCTCTGGATGTTTTTTCTGAAGCCTAGGAGAGGAGTTATAACTGGAGGGGTTGGAAATGCCAGTCAATAACCTTTATAACATGCGAGGTCGTTCCTACCCAGATATAATGGTCTGGTGATAGGAATATAACATACTTTATCGGAGTGAATGGGCTGAGGTGAGGAAAGCTTATAAGTACAACCCATATTTATTTTAGACACGGATTTCTTCTTCCTTAACGCGTTATGCTTCCACAGAGGAGAGTACGTAAACCACGGAAGAGAAAAAAGAAGACAAAGAAGCAGAAGAAGAAGGAGGAGGAGGAGGAGGAGGAGGAGGAGGAGAAGGAAGAAGAAGAAGAAGAAGAAGAAGAAGAAGAAGAAGGAAGATGAGAATGATGATGATGAGGAGGAGGAGAAGGAGGAGGCGATAGAGGAGGAGGAGGAGGAGGAGGAGGAAGTTATCGACCATACGACGGTGGAGAGGGGAGGAGATGGTGAGGGATGGGGATGTGACGGATGGGGAGGAATTAGGGGGGGAGGGGATTGGAGGGGTGGAACGGGGTGGAAAGAGGTGGGTAGGAATGGATAGAGGTGAGGATGGGAAGACTGGAAATGGAAGAGGTGTTTGGGGGGAAGAGTGAGCAGGCTTGTGCGGAAGGGAGTGGAGAGGAGAGGGGTGTGGAGGTCAGGGATGAAGGGAAGAAAGGTGTGGAGAAGGAAAGGAGGTTGGAAACGAGCGAGGGGACGGGAGGGGAGTGGATGGGGTGTGAGGCGTAGTAGTGTGTGAGGCAGCTCTGTATTACGACACCTTAGTGGGTGAGTAGCTTCCCTCCCTTCCTTACCTTCACAGCAGGAGAGAGAGAGAGAGAGAGAGAGAGAGAGAGAGAGAGAGAGAGAGAGAGAGAGAGAGAGAGAGAGAGAGAGAGAGAGAGGAATACAAAAGAAAGCAAACAGCAACAGACCTTATGGTCCTTTCGAGGCTGTTTGTTACGGAGTAGACTATGACTACGAGAACTATCTCTACATGCTGAAGGATAAGGATAGTGAAGCAAGAAGGCTTCCCCCGCCACCAAACCCTCCAGTTAAAACTGGCAAGAAAAAGTGAGAAAAACCACCATGCAACATACAAAAACTGACATGGAAATTTCATAGGAAAGACTGAAAAGGAAAAGATACATTCTATAATACATTATCTATAAGCTACCAGTATGAATAACCTGAAAGAGAAAGTAGTAAAGTAAAATGAATAATCGAATAAATAAATAACTAATGCATGACGCTATGTACAGGTAAGTTGAGTTAACGGGGCGTCTGCGGGCACAGAGTGGAATTTGCACAGTGCACAGTGTGGATGTTCAAGGATGGTGCGGCAGCCATACTGGCGCTATTAAGGTAGGCAGCAGTTAGTCAGGCTTCAGCTCTGTTCATTCCACTGAGACTAGGAACTTTCCCATGCAGGACAAGCACGCAAGTCACCTCCTGAAGCAGTGACCCCTGGTACATTAAAAAAAATCCCGATGGTGGCCACTTAACTAACAGGGACCCTCAGTGATCCACAGTCCGGGTCGAAAGTATGAGTAGTGACCGTTAACTCAGGGCTATCTGTGCATATCCTAGTCTGTGCATATACTATATTTGCATTTAATAAATTGATCCAGGCTCTAAAAAACTAAAATAAAATAAAGTAGAAAATTACACATACACAAGTGTTTTATTCAGGAGTAAACATATTAAGCTGGGGGTTAGATGACAAATACTTATCCAGGCAACCTTTACAGGTTTGTACTGTATTACAATTTACTACGTTGGAGGGCAGTTTATTACATATATTTACAACTCTATTGAAGAAGAAATGCTTAGTTTCATGCGGCTGGAATCGTTTGCCAATTATTTTATGCCCATTGCCTCTAGTATAATTCGAGTGATCAACTGTGAAGTATTTATCGACAGCCATGTTATCATGTCCTTTGAATATTTTGAATACTTGAATTAAATCTCCTCGTAACCTCCGTTTTGTTAGGGTAAAGAGATTCAGGGCTTCTAAACGTTCCTCGTACGGTTTATTTCTCAATCTAGGTATCATCTTTGTCATCCTTCGCTGCACTCTTTCAAGCTTTTCCATATCCTTTAAAAAAATACGGTGACCAAAACTGAACGCAATACTCCAAGTGCGAGCACACTAAGAAATTATTCAAAGTGAGGACAATATTATCGGATTTATATTCAGATGCTCTGCCTATGAATCCAATCAATTTATTGGCTTTTTTCACAGCTTCTGTACATTGTTTGCTTGGTTTCAAATCGTTTGTTATTATAACTCCTAAGTCTTTTTCATGGTTTACCCTGTCAAGTTGAACATTATTCATGCTATAACTAGCTCTTACATTTTTACTGCCAATGTTTAGCACTTTGCATTTATTAATATTGAAACCCATTTGCCAGACTTGGGCCCAGTTAAACAGCTGATCAAGATCTCTCTGAATTGCCTGCCTTTGCTGTATCATCAGCAAATTTTGAAATCTTACAACACAATCCTTCGTCAATATCATTTACATATATTAAGAAAAGAATAGGACCTAACACTGAACCCTGTGGCACTCTGCTTGTAACGTTTATCCAGTCTGGCTCTTTTCTGTTTATTACAACTCTTTGCTTTCGTCCGGTAAGCCAATTTTCTACCCACCCGAGAACACTGCCGCTGAAACCATGTGCCTTTAGCTTCTGAAGGAGTCTTTTGTGTGGAACTTTGTCAAAAGCCTTTTGAAAATCGAGGTAGACCACATCAACAGATTTAGTCTCGTCGTACATGTTCAGTATATCATTGAAAAAGTCAAGCAGATTCGTGAGGCAAGAACGATTATTACGAAAACCATGTTGCGAATCTTTTATGAGATTGTTTGTTTCTGTTTCACAAACATGTCTCTGATAATAGTTTCAAGCAACTTGCAAACTACCGATGTTAGACTAATTGGGCGGTAGTTTTCTGGTTGGGCTCTGTTGCCCTTTTTGAATATTGGGGTTATGTTAGCAAGCTTCCATTCATGTGGCACCTTACTGCTCTTAAGTGATAAGTTAAAAAGTTCAGATAAGGGCTTTGATATTTCATTCTGTAGTTCCTTCAATACATGTGGAGATATTTTGTCTGGTCCTGGTGTTTTATTCTCTTTTAATTTGTTTATTGCAAGCAGTTTGTCACGATCGCTCGCTAACTGTAATGTCAGTGATTATGTTGCCCTCTTCTATGGGAATGGGGGAAACAGTAGGGATCGTATGTATATTTTCTGTCGTAAATACTGACATGAAGAAAGTATTAAGAATTTTTGCCATCGTAGTTTCATCATCAATGTGCTCTCCGTTATCTGTGATTAAGGGACCGATTGATGGAGTTATTACCTTTTTGCTTCTTATGTAACTGAAAAATTCTTTGGGATTTGATTTACTGATACTTGCAATATATGCCTTAAGGTTTTTCTTACTGCATTTAATTAATTTTTTGGCTTTTCATTGAAGGGCATCATATTCATTTTTGTCACTTTGACTCTTTGTGGTATTATAATTCTTATATGCAAGAGTTTTTGCATCTAGACAGTGTTTAATGTCGGAGTTCCACCATTTGGGTTTAGAATTATTGGCAGGCCTTCTGTTCCGCATTGGAATACATAACCTTACGGCACTGTTGAGAGTTTCTGTAAAATAATTCCATGCATCATTGATATCTAAAGTTTCGACAATGGGATGCCAGTCACCTGCACCTACAATTGCCTTTAATTTCTTAAAATTTGTTCTCTTAATATAATATAGGTTAGGTATGGAGAGCTTAGGTAAGATTATGTGAGAGTATATATACTTAGACTGTGGTAGGACACACACACACACACACACACACACACACACTCACTCACAAAACCACTTATATACAGAACAGGCGAGACTTTGAGTGTGACTTTCTAAGGCATGGAAATCTTAAGGAATGAATAGCCAATATTAACCTAGGTTAGGTAACTATCGGCAGGGTTTGGTTGGACAGGGTCATTCTTGGTTGGGTGGGGTTCTGTTGGGTTAGGTATAGACGAATTAGGTTTCACTGGGTTAGAATAGGTCGGTTTAGATATGTTTCGGTTGGGTTGTATTCGGATAGGTAAGGCTAAGATAAGTTGGTTTGTATTAGGTGGTTTTAGGCTAGGCTGTTTTGGGTTATGTCAGGTATAGTCAGTGTAAGTAAGAATTGGGTAGATTTGGTCGTTTTTAAATAGGGTTAGGCTGCTTTTAAATTGGTTTAGTGGTCAGGTTTGGTTGGAATAATTTAGATTAAGTAT
>NC_137049.1:2981676-2984176 GCF_032717465.1 Coenobita brevimanus
GCTCAGGTTGCGAAAAGTTTCACTGACGAAGTGGGTGGTTACTGTCCCCCTTGAGCAAGGGGACGGGTGTGTGCGTGTGTGGAGGTCACAGCCTTGCCCTTAGATCGGACTACATGAGCTCTCAGCTCCCTTCCGGGAGGGTAAAAAGCTGACGATCACGACCATCAAGTGATCCTGACCGACCCGGTGAATTACACACACACACACAAAGACTTCCTTAACGATATATTTTTGGATAAAGCTGGTTAATATCGTTTTGTGCTTTCTTTTATGCGGAGTATGGCAAAGTTTGAATGATTTTTACAGTCCAGTAGTAGAGTAAGGTGTAATAAGCAAAATAAATCGCTAAGGAAGAGGTGCTAGGGAGTTGTAGAATGAGTTTATAGCTGTAATTTTTATCAGTTCGTTCTATTAAGCTGTCTGTATTGTTTATGAGACTTAACATGGCTGAGATCTTCATTTTGCTGCTTCTTTCCCAAAGCTGATTAGAGGTTGAAGAAGACGATAACACGGCTCTACATATCTTCAGCAGCACTTTTCGTGACTAGCATCATATTCTAATGTCAGGCTCTTGTTACAGCTCAGCATTCAAGATGGAGAGATGGCAATTTTAGGCCATGTTAAAGTGAAGTTCTATATCCATTCCATAACATCTTTTCGTGACTATACCGTTCGTCCTCTAACACGGACCAGATTTCCATCCTTGCGTAGGTCATTTTACTCATTTCACGTAGCCCAGTGCCAGGAAATGACAATGGTATGTCACTACATCCTTTACACAGCACTTCTTCGTGACAAGCATCATGTTTTGGTGTTCATCTATTGTTACAACTCAGCATTCAAGATGGAGAGATGGTAATTTTAGGTCCAGTTAGGGAAAAGAGAGTATGTTCTATATTCTACTGTTAATGTATCCTTACAGCTCAGCATTTAAGGTGAGAAGATGGCAATATTAGACAAAGTGAAATTGAACAGAGTATGGTAAACTTATAAGTATAATATCTGACTTTGTTTGCTACGGTCCCTGATGCTTCTTCTACGACGGTTTTCTCTTATGCACTCATGCTCCTAAGATCCAAGCCCAGCTGATTAAAATCGTCTGGAGTCTAATAAAAAAAAAGTACTAGAGTTGTCACTATCACTGGAGGGTTAATATTTACAGCATGAACGCTCTCAGACACTTATAAATAGCTCACAGGTGCATAATAGCCTCTTGTATTAGCTAGAATAATATACTAGAGTTACCCTGATGATGAGAGGGCCTCCGTGCCCTCTAGGGATTGTAAAAGTAGTTGGGAAAAGTTTCACACGAGTTTCTGGGCTGGACAAGCATGGCATTCCATTGGTCAGTCAGTGGTACTCGGACTTTAAGAGGGTGAGGCTGTGTCGGCTCCGTCTCTTGATGTAAGTGTTAAATTTTACTGTTTTGGGGTTAAATTTCGCTGTTTTTGCCATTAACATGATTCAGATAGGACACAGAGGTATCTTGCTACCAACCAGGAAGTGTCATAGGTCAGACAGATTCAACAGTTGAGGGTAATGGACGTCGTTTTGCTGGTTAGGGGGTAGTGATGGTGTGTAGGCTTCTCCTCTTGCTGCAAGTGTTGGGTTTTGCCGTTTTTGCCATTAAGGTGACTAAATTAGGACACGGGGATATCTTACGGTCAGCCAGGAAGCGTTGTAGGCCAAAGAAATTGTAGAAAATAAGGGAAATGGATGTAATTTTAATAGTCGTGTATCGTCACCTATATCTATAGCCCTAATTGTCTAGATATCTATAGCTAGACGCCTTAAACCTGTATGGGGTGGCCATAAACAAATCGCCTCCATGTCGCCATATACACTGCCATTTCGCTGCCCTCCCCCAACGTACACCCGCCTCTCTCGTATACCTCTCTACACTCATCCCTCCATCCCATCCCCTTCACTATACTCATTTTACTCTAACTTGGCCTAAATTGCCATCTCTTTATCTCGAATGCTGAGTTGTAACAATAGAATATTATGCTAGTCACGAAAAAGTGCTGTTTCAAAGACGCAACTGAGACACGTGAAAAGCTGCAAATGGACGAAATTTTGGGCCAAGTTAAAGTGAAAGGAGTAGAGTACAGAATCCTCCTTGATAACATAAAAGTTTCCGGATTAAAAAGAACTAGAAAAAAATTATCATCATCATCATCATCATCATCATCATCATCATCTATCTATCTACTGCTACTATCTACTGCCAGACACCTCAGTCATCATCGTCATCATCATCATCATCATCATCATCATCATCATCATCATCATCTATCTAATGCTACTATCTACTGCCAGACACCTCAGTCATCATCATCATCATCATCATCATCATCATCATCATTAATTTTTTGCATACCTTCACTCTTACAAACATGCAGACAGTTTGAGTTACACACTGGTATTGGCACACAGTAAATACGCACACAGAGCAAGCACACAAGTACGCACACACTGAGAACGCACACTAACACGCACA
>NC_137049.1:2989176-3031873 GCF_032717465.1 Coenobita brevimanus
ACCATCTCAATCAACCCCTCCACATCACTACACCAATACACTCCTGTCCCATCCTTCCTCTTAACTCGTCAATATTAAACCTACCCCCCCCCCCACACACACACATTCCCAGGCCTCGCATTGAAGGAGAAATTTCACATCCATCTAATCATTGTTATTTCTAAACGAAATATGGTGACTACGTGAACCTAGGATAGGTAAAGATTCTTTAATTCCCCTGAACCAGAGTGACGTGATTCTTATTTTATTCTTATTGTTATCAAGCGATTTTATTTAGCTTACGAGCAGCCTCTGGTACTAAAGACTTTATTAGTAGTGCATCTGACTCCTTCAGTTTGAAAAGTGTACCCTAAGCTGAATAAAATCATCAGGCTGCTGCATGAATAAAATGAACGACGTTTCCTGGCTGAATGGGTTAGCACTAACATGATCATTTGCCCCGATATTATCCAATTTATTCATCTTCTCGATAACTGACTGAAATTTTGGTAGTCATGTTCGGTGACAGGATGGGGCTTTGACCATAATGGCTTTCAGGTTGGCTCTCATGACTGTACCGTTCACATATTTGCACAAAGATTGTGATTTACACCCTTCCTTGATCAGGGCATGCGTTCTGACGTCGTGCGTTGTGTGAACTACGGGGGGAGGGGGGTGAAGATTGTCTGTACCCCCAGTCCCCACCTCCCCCAAGAAATTACTTAAAAGAAATAATTCGTGTACTCTATTGGATGACGTGGATGTGGACGTATTATAACTACATATTTACACGGCACAGCAATTCCACTATGACACGAGCTGTTGACAATGCTGGTGCTCTTGGGTCTAAAGAAGGTACTTTTTTTTTCGGTGACAGTCCTTACTAAAAAATGAGTTCATTATTCACACACCCGTCGGACATGGCAGATGATACAATAATCCTGGTTAACAGCTGTTTATTTCAAAGGTGCCCTGAGGTTTATGAAAAGTCCCAAACACTCCTTGCCAATTAACAGCCGATGGAAAATATGTTAAATACCATTGTTAAATTTGCCAACATTTACAAACAACCACACTGATATATTTCCAGAGATAGATTTTTGTATTTTGGCGTCGTAGCAGTGGCTAATTGTACACACCATCTCTAAACTCCCACCTTCTCTATGCCCGCTACTCCAGTCCCCCTTCCCTACCCCCTCACCTCTTCCCTACCCCCTCACCTCTTCCCTACCTTCTCACCTTTTAACTACCCCCTCACCTCTTCCCTCAACCCCCGTCCCCTTTTCCCTGTACCCCCTCACCTCTTCCCTACCCCCTCACTTCTTCCCTCTACCCCTCACCTCTTCCCTAACCCCTCACCTCTTCCCTAACCCCTCACCTCTTCCCTCTACCCCCTCCCCTCTTCCCTCTACCCCCTTCACCTCTTCCCTCTACCCCCTCCCCTCTTCCCTCTACCCCCCTCCCCTCTTCCCTCTACCCCTCCCCTCTTCCCTACCCCCTCCCCTCTTCCCTCTACCCCCTCCCCTCTTCCCTCTACCCCCTCCCCTCTTCCCTCTACCCCCTCCCCTCTTCCCTCTACCCCCTCCCCTCTTCCCTCTACCCCCTCCCCTCTTCCCTCTACCCCCTCCCCTCTTCCCTCTACCCCCTCCCCTCTTCCCTACCCCTCCTCTTCACTACCCCCTCCCCTCTTCCCCACCCCCTCATTTCTTCCCTACCCCCTCACCTCTTCCCCACCCCCTCATTTCTTCCCTACCCCCTCACCTCTTCCCTCTTCCCCTCTTCCCTCTACCCCCTCCCCTCTTCCCTCTACCCCCTCCCCTCTTCCCTCTACCCCCCTCCCCTCTTCCCTCTACCCCCCTCCCCTCTTTCCTACCCCCTCACCTCTTCCCTACCCCCTCACCTCTTCCCTATCCCCTCACCTCTTCCCTACCCCCTCACCTCTTCCCTATCCCCTCACTTTTTCCCTCTACCCCCTCACCTCATCCCTCTACCCCCTCCTTTCTTCTCTACCCCCTTCCCTTCTTCTCTACCCCCTTCCCTTCTTCTCTACCCCCTTCCCTTCTTCTCTACCCCCTCCCCTCTTCTCTACCCCCTCCCCTCTTCCCTCTACTCCCCCTCTTCCCTCTACCCTCTCCCCTCTACCCCCCTCCCCCCTTCCCTACCCCTCACTTTTTCCCTTCCCCCTCCCCCCTTCCCTCCCCCCTCCCCCCTTCCCTCCCCCCTCCCCCCTTCCCTACCCCCTCCCCCCTTCCCTACCCCCTCCCCCCTTCCCTACCCCTCCCCCCTTCCCTACCCCCTCACCTCTTCCCTACCCCCTCACCTCTTCCCTACCCCCTCACCTTCTCCCTCTACCTCCTCTCACCTTCTCCCTCTACCTCCTCTCACCCCTTGCCTACCCCCTCACCCCTTGCCTACCCCCTCACCACTTGCCTACCCCCTCCCCTCTTGCCTACCCCCTCCCCTCTTGCCTACCCACTTCACCTCTTCCCTCTAACCCCCTCACCTCTTCCCTCTAACCCCCTCACCTTCTCCCTACCCCTCACCTTTTCCCTCAACCCCCTCCCCTGTTCCCTACCCCCCACCTCTTCCCTACCCCCCACCTCTTCCCTACCCCCACCTCTTCCCTACCCCCCACCTCTTCCCTACCCCCCACCTCTTCCCTACCCCCTCACCTCCTCCTTCTACCCCCCCTCCCATCTCCCTGCTACCAGTCAAACCTCCCCTACCCTCACACCTCTGCTCTCCACCTCTCAGGTTGAATTTTTCCATTGACACGAAGAAAGAAGAGGATTTTCGCACGACCAAGCAGGCAGAGGATATTTACACGGCCAGGCAAGCAAAGGATATTTACACCGACACGACAGACGACAGGAGTGGGAAATAATCGCTTTCTCCTCAAGTAAAAGGTATTTGAACCATTTTTAAACTTTTTGAAATGTGAAATATTTTTTTGAGCTTTTCTCACATCGTACACTTAGTCATGCATTTTGTTTATGGTTAAAAGAGTTATTTTCACACACACACACACACACACACACACACACACACACACACACACACACACACACACACACACACACACACACACACACACACACACACATCACACACACACATCACACACACACACACACACACACACACACACACACACACACACACACACACACACACACATGCACGAAACACGCACACGCACCACACACGCACACGCACAAATCTTTCTCTCTCTCTCTCTCTCTCTCTCTCTCTCAAATTCTGCACGAGAGCACTGATAGCTGTGTGGTGGTTGTGACGGTGGTGATGTCAGCGGTGTTGGTGGTGGTGGTGTGTGGTTGTGATGGTGGTGGTGGTGTGTGGTTGTGATGGTGGTGGTAGTACGTGGTTGTGGTAGTGGTGATAATGTTATGCTGGTGGTTGTATTACGATGGAGTGTGGTTGTGGTGATGGTGGTGGTAGTGTGGGTGTGGTGATGGTACAGTATGGCTGTGAAGAACTTAAAGGAAGGATGTGTGGAATGGGAAGGAATTGGATGACAAGTTATGGTTAGAAGACATTGACGTAAGTTTGCAATATAATGTTGGCGTTATGTTAAATAAATCTTTCAGGGAAATGCGCTACGAAGCCTCCTATGCCACCCAGAATACGGGACAGGCTCAGCAGTAGCATATAGTGCGTACTTTGGCCTAATTGATATTTGCTCCACAGAAATCGATGGAAACGACGGAGGACGAGATGTCAACCCTGGCCAGCGAGATGGCAACTGCAGGCGAGGGGGAAGGCGAAGCTGCAGCCCCAGAAGACGAGATGGCAACCTCAGAAGACGAGATGGCAACCTCAGAAGACGAGATGGCAACCTCAGAAGACATGGCAACCTCAGAAGACATGGCAACCTCAGAAGAAGGGATGGCAACTACGGAAGAAATGGCAGCTGTAGACGACGAGATGGCCGCTCGAGACCATGGCAAGCCCTGCAGAGGAACTAGTGCGGCGTGTGTTGTAGCTTGTACCGATAGGTTATGTGGTAGGGAGGGTAGCAGCAGCTGTGGCGGCACCTGTATAGCGTTACTCTGGTAGGCATTGCATTCCTTAGGCACCTTTGATGTTCCTGTATTTCCCCAGGCGATGCAGAGACGGCTGCGAGGGAGAGACGAGACGGCCGAGAGACCAGGGGAGACCGGAGAGCCTGCAGGGAGATCGGAGCGCCGGACAGGACAGGTGACAGGTTGTATTTTTCTTTGTATTTTCCTTTAGGGTGTGATTGTGTGTGCGTGATTTTTTTTTTTTTTTTCTTGCGTGTGTGTTTAGTTCCCAGCATACTAGGCTGGGTGTGGCAGGTAGGTGGGTCTGGGGAGGGAGGTGGGGTGGGGGGAGGCGGGAAAGGGGGGACTTCCTTCCACTTCCATCTTCCTCTCCGTCTGTCCTGTCTGCCTGTCCTCAGCGCAGCCGAACGTGCTGGGATGGTGTGTCTGTCTGTCAGTGTCTGTCTGCTTTAGTGCTTCTTTCTCTTCCTCACCTTTACTTTTTTATGCGCTTTTTCTTTTTCTGTCGTTCTAGAGTGAGCGTGATGGAGAGAGGGTAGAGGGGCGAGTAGGAGCGAGGGAGCGAGTTGGAGATAGACATAGGACCTACTACATAATATTAATTGCTAAAGGTATCTTGCCCGTATTTAACTGATATACTTTGATAATACTTGAAACATTTGCTCTAGTCTAATACTTTTGTGATATACTTTGAGATACTTTGATATATCAAATCTTCTGCCAGAGTAACCTAACAGCTGCTGCCATTGCTATTTGTATACTTTGTAAATGTATTGTAATTGTAAACTCTTGTAAAACACTAAAGATAATAAAAGAATCAGCTGTATATCAACTTTACTTTGCCCTTTATGGTATTACAAATGACTAAAATACAATATCACAGAAAAAGTAAAGTATGCAAAGAAAGCATACAATGCTATACTCTAGTTCCCAAAGACATGGAACAGAGTACACAGTAGACTCCAGCACGTTAACTTGCTGGTATAAACTCTTGGGTATAAAAACCCACAATTCAACTTTGACTTTATACCAGTTCCACCATCTCGAAAAATCCAAAGTCCAAAAAGCACTCCAATTTGGACTTAGGATTTTTTCGAGTGACTGGATCTGGTATAAGTCTTAAGGGCACCAAAACCCTTACTTCGGACTTAGACTTTATACCCACCAGAGAAGTGGGTATAAAGTCTAGGGATATAAAAGCCCTACTTCAACTTAGAAACTGACCAAAAGAGGGGGGGGGGGGTACAACACCTACTTGACCTTAAAAAACTCTACGGATGTAAAAACCCCTGTTTCAACTAGAAACTCTACGGATGTAAAACCTCTATTTCAACTTAGAATATTTTTTATGGTTTGGTATAAAATCTACGGATGAAAAAACCTTACTTCAACTTAGAATCTGACGGAGTTGTGTAAAAACTCTACGGATGTAAAACCCCTATTTCAACTTAAAAATATTTTAGGCCTATTGTGTAAAATCTATAGATGCAAAACCCTTATTTCGAACTTTGTGCAGACCCCTTCCCCAGGTACAGCAAAACCAGTACTTTGGTCAGCTATGGTTTATTGATGGGTAACTACAGTTTTTGTACAAGACTGACTAGCTTCATTACTTAGTGCAATTAGCACTGTCTTGACTAGCAGTAATAGCCTTATTTCGGCTGTTTATAATCCTCCAGAGTTATTTCCTATGGTGCCTGCAGTTTATTAATGTTACTGCCAGACTGTTTTATATATACTCTGGTGCTGAAGCTCCTGTACACTGGCCCTCCAAGTCATCTCGCTGGTTGGTAGTTTTCATAGTACTTCTTACCTTAGTGTTCTCCATTCAGGTTTTTTCCCATGTGTACTTATGGTATCTTGATAAGGAAACCTGCAATGAGTGTACTGCAGACACACTGCATGTCTGACCAGCTATTGTATCCAGTGTAGGTAATGGTGTTCTTTACCCATGTCCTATTTCAGAGTAGATCCAGATACTCATATGTATCCCTTCACTAGTGCTGTTATCAAACCCTTCTTGCCATCCTGTCAGTGAAAGTTTTAAGTCTATTGTGCAGTCAGGTTTACCCCTTCGTCAAAGTCCAAGTGAGGTACTGAAGTGGGTATACTGCACCTTTATCAGAGTTCATCAAGCCAGATCTAAAGACTATCAGTTTTCAAAGCAGCTAAGTTAAAGTATCAAGGCTTGCATGCCATAGGTAGTGCTAAGTTAATATGAATGCTTGAATGCCATTGGTGATGCTAAGTTAATATGAAGGCTTCAGTGCCATAGGTAATGCTGAGTTAATATGAATCCTTGGGGCCATAGGTAGTGCTAAGTCAATATGAATGTTTGAATGCCATAGGTGACGCTAAGTTAACATGAAGGCTTTTATGCCATAGGTAGTGCTAAGTTAATATGAAGGCTTCAATGCCATAGGTAGAGCTAAGTTAAATATACGAAAGCTTGAATGCCATAGGTAGTGCTAAGTCAATATGAATGCTTGAATGCCATAGGTAGTGTCAAGTTAATATGAAGGCTTGAATGCCATAGGTAGTGAAGGGAGGTGTGACTCACTGGGTACTGATTCACTATCCTTTGGTCCTATTCACCCCTATTTTGTATCCATGTGGTAGGTAAGGTCCAGGGATAATAGGTAAAGTATCTGGATGTCCTCTAATGGCTTGAATAAAATTACTATTATTTACTGCATGTGTATAGATAAGCTGGTCAGTTACAGTATTTGTACATGGTTAAGTGTCCTATTCAGATTAAATTTTCAAAGTAAAACATCAGTGGGAATTAAGCTTTGTCTCTGGATCCTAACTCTGCAGTTCATACCATATTGTTTGTTGTCAGCCTAAGTAGGTATTTAACAACACCAGTCCAGTCCTTTATTCCGGCAATCTTTACAAAGAGTTTTCCTCTATAGGATAAAAAGCGTCAGCAACCGTAGTCCTAACTAGTTGGTTCATTATTCCCAAGTGTCATTTATCCGATGCAAATTCTTGTGTTTCCTCCAAGACCAAGGATCTTTCTGGCCAGGACAGGTTTCTCATCAGGTGAAAGGCGAAGAGGGGCAGTGTGTGGAGGTCGAGTTTTATTGTACCCATGTCATATATAATCTGGCCAAAGTTCTTCAAAGTCTTATAATCCAGGACTTAAATGGACATCTCTCTGGGCAGGGTGGCGAATTCTGATCGGCTGAATGGCGAAGAGGCGAGTAGTGGTGGTGTCATCGATGGAGTGGGTAAGACAGGCGAGGAGTGGAGATGTGGATGGAGTGGCGAGAAGTATGGCCTCTGGAATGTCGGTCTGGCTGCTGTCTTCCCACGCGACCACACCTGCGGGAGAAAGTCTGAGGAAATCACACTGCACAGGTACAGAGTTTGTTTTAAGTTTTAATGTTTTCATCAGTGTCTGCTTCCTCCACCTGTACTGAAGCCAACTGGGGTTTAATATTCAAGGAGAAGGTGTTTAAAGTGTGGGAAATTTTCAGAGTAAAAGGAAAGAATCAGTTGTAATAGTCCTAGAGAGGGCCCTGGGGTGTGGTGAGGGGTGTGGTGAGGGGTGTGGTGAGGGGTGTGGTGAGGGGTAGGGCGAGGGGTGGGAGGGGTGGGGTGAGGGGGGTGAGGGGTGGGGTGAGGGGGGTGAGGGGTGGGGTGAGGGGGGTGAGGGGTGGGGTGAGGGGGGTGAGGGGGGGGGTGAGGGGGGGGTGGGGTGAGGGGTGGGGTGAGGGGAGGGGAGAAGGGTGGGGTGAGGGGGGTGAGGGGTGGGGTGAGGGGGGTGAGGGGCGGGGGGAGGGGGGTGAGGGGCGGGGTGGGGGGGGTGAGGGGGGGGGTAGGGGGGGGGGGGTGGGGGGGAGGGGGAGTGGGTAAGGGGGGAGTGGGTGAGGGGGGAGTGGGTGAGGAGGGAGTGGGTGAGGGGGGAGATGGGGTTGGGGGTGTGTGGGGTGAGGGGTTGGGGGTGTGTGGGGTGAGGGGAGGGAGAATAGGGAAAAGGAGAGGGAGGTGCAAGGGGTGGGGGAGTAGGAAGAAGCCAGCAGCTAAACGAAAGAGGGAGAAGGGGAATAGGGAACAGAGCATATCCATTCCAGTACTCAGTAATACACAGTCCAACCCATCCACTGTATCCAATCCAGTCCATCCCATCCCCACGATATTCAACCCAACCCAACCCAACCCAACTCAACCCAACCCCACGACATCCAACCCAACCCAATCCAACCCCACGACATCCAAACCAGCCCAACCCAACCCCACGACATCCAACCCAACCCAACCCAACCCTACGACATCCAACCCAACCCAACCCAACCCTACGACATCCAACCCAACCCAACCCAACCCTACGACATCCAACCCAACCCAACCCCACGACATCCAACCCAACCCAACCCAACCCAACCCCACGACATCCAACCCAACCCAACCCCACGACATCCAACCCAACCCAACCCCACGACCTCCATCCCAACTCAATCCCACGATATCCATCCCAACCCAACCCCACGATATCCCTCCCAACCCTCCACAACATCCAATTCTTCCCTCAGTATAAAAGTCCTTTCAACCAACCCCACCTTATATAACCATCCCAACCCCACAATATCCACACCAACCCCACATCAAATAGTTTTCACGTATAAAGACAGGTAATTGACGTATGATAAAAGATTTCCAGATTTTATTAAACAAAAGTAAGTTTTATTTTGAGCTGGCTTCATCAGTAGAGTTGTCAGCGATCAGGAAGGCTCTGGTGGGTAGGTGGGTGGCAGGTGGTAGGTGGGTGGCAGGTGGGTGGTAGGTGGGTGGCAGGTGGGTGGTAGGTGGGTGGCAGGTGGGTGGTAGGTGGGTGGCAGGTGGGTGGTAGGTGGGTGGCAGGTGGGTGGTAGGTGGGTGGCAGGTGGGTGGTAGGTGGGTGGCAGGTGGGTGGTGGGTGGGTGGCAGGTGGGTGGTAGGTGGGTGGCAGGTGGGTGGTAGGTGGGTGGCAGGTGGGTGGTAGGTGGGTGGCAGGTGGGTGGTAGGTGGGTGGCAGGTGGGTGGCGGGTGGGTGGCAGGTGGGTGGCAGGTGGGTGGCGGGTGGGTGGCAGGTGGATGGGTGGGTGGGTGGCAGGTGGATGGCGGGTGGGTGGCAGGTGGATGGGTGGATGGGTGGGTGGCAGGTGGATGGGTGGATGGGTGGGTGGATGGGTGGGTGGCAGGTGGATGGGTGGGTGGCAGGTGGATGGGTGGGTGGCAGGTGGATGGGTGGGTGGCAGGTGGATGGGTGGATGGGTGGGTGGCAGGTGGATGGGTGGATGGGTGGGTGGCAGGTGGATGGGTGGATGGGTGGGTGGCAGGTGGATGGGTGGATGGGTGGGTGGCAGGTGGATGGGTGGATGGGTGGGTGGCAGGTGGATGGGTGGATGGGTGGGTGGCAGGTGGATGGGTGGGTGGCAGGTGGATGGGTGGATGGGTGGGTGGCAGGTGGATGGGTGGATGGGTGGGTGGCAGGTGGATGGGTGGATGGGTGGGTGGCAGGTGGATGGGTGGATGGGTGGTTGGGTGGGTGGCAGGTGGATGGGTGGATGGGTGGGTGGCAGGTGGATGGGTGGATGGGTGGGTGGCAGGTGGATGGGTGGATGGGTGGGTGGCAGGTGGATGGGTGGATGGGTGGGTGGCAGGTGGATGGGTGGATGGGTGGGTGGCAGGTGGTAGGTGGATGGGTGGGTGGCAGGTGGTAGGTGGATGGGTGGGTGGCAGGTGGTAGGTGGATGGGTGGGTGGCAGGTGGTAGGTGGATGGGTGGGTGGCAGGTGGTAGGTGGATGGGTGGGTGGCAGGTGGTAGGTGGATGGGTGGGTGGCAGGTGGTGGGTGGCAGGTGGTAGGTGGATGGGTGGTAGGTGGATGGGTGGGTGGGTGGCAGGTGGTAGGTGGATGGGTGGGTGGGTGGATGGGTGGGTGGGTGGCAGGTGGGTGGGTGGCAGGTGGGTGGGTGGCAGGTGGGTGGGTGGCAGGTGGTAGGTGTTAAATGGCAGGTGTTAAATGGCAGGTGTTAAGTGGCAGGTGTTAAGTGGCAGGTGTTAAGTGGCAGGTGGCTGGTGGGTGGCAGGTGGCTGGTGGGTGGCAGGTGGCTGGTGGGTGGCAGGTGGCTGGTGGGTGGCTGGTGGGTGGCAGGTGGCTGGTGGGTGGCAGGTGGCTGGTGGGTGGCAGGTGGCAGGTGGGTGGGTGGTGGCAGGTGGTGTGGCAGGTTGCAGGTGGTGGTAGGTGTGTGGCAGGTTGCAGGTGGTGGTAGGTGGCAGGTTGCAGGTTGCAGGTGGTGGTAGGTGTGTGGCAGGTTGCTGGTTGCAGGTGGTGTTAGGTGGCAGGTTGCAGGTTGCAGGTGGTGGTAGGTGGCAGGTTGCAGGTTGCAGGTGGTGGTAGGTGTGTGGCAGGTGGTGGTGGTGGTAGGTGTGTGGCAGGTGGTGGTGGTAGGTGTGTGGCAGGTGGTGGTGGTAGGTGTGTGGCAGGTGGTGGTGGTAGGTGTGTGGCAGGTGGTGGTGGTAGGTGTGTGGCAGGTGGTGGTGGTAGGTGTGTGGCAGGTGGTGGTGGTAGGTGTGTGGCAGGTGGTGGTGGCAGGTGGTGGTAGATGGTGGTGGTAGGTGTGTGGCAGGTGGTGGTGGTAGGTGTGTGGCAGGTGGTGGTGGTAGGTGTGTGGCAGGTGGTGTGTGGCAGGTGGTGGTGGCAGGTGGTGGTGGCAGGTGGTGGTAGATGGTGGTAGGTGGGTGGCAGGTGGTGGTAGATGGGTGGCAGGTGGTGGTAGGTGGGTGGTGGTGGGTGGTAGGTGGGTGGTGGTGAGTGGTGGTGGGTGGTAGGTGGGTGGTGGTGGGTGGTAGGTGGGTGGTGGTGGGTGGTGGTGGGTGGTGGTGGGTGGTAGGTGGTGGTGGGTGGTAGGTGGTGGTGGGTGGTAGGGTGGTGGTGGGTGGTAGGGTGGTGGTGGGCGGTGGGCGGTGGTGGGCGGTGGTGGGTGGTAGGGTGGTGGTGGGTGGTAGGGTGGTGGTGGGTGGTAGGGTGGTGGTGGGTGGTAGGGTGGTGGTGGGTGGTAGGGTGGTGGTGGGTGGTAGGGTGGTGGTGGGTGGTAGGGTGGTGGTGGGCGGTGGTGGTGGGCGGTGGTGGTGGGCGGTGGTGGTGGGCGGTGGTGGTGGGCGGTGGTGGTGGGCGGTGGTGGTGGGCGGTGGTGGTGGGCGGTGGTGGTGGTGGGTGGTGGTGGTGGGCGGTGGTGGTGGGCGGTGGTGGGGGGTGGGCGGTGGTGGTGGGCGGTGGTGGTGGGTGGGCGGTGGTGGTGGGCGGTGGTGGTGGGCGGTGGTGGTGGGAGGTGGTGGTGGGAGGTGGTGGTGGGTGGTGGTGGTGGGTGGTGGTGGTGGTGGGTGGTGGTGGTGGGTGGTGGTGGGTGGTGGTGGGTGGTGGTGGATGGTGGTGGGTGGTGGTGGTGGGTGGTGGTGGTGGGTGGTGGTGGTGGGTGGTGGTGGTGGGTGGTGGTGGTGGGTGGTGGTGGTGGGTGGTGGTGGTGGGTGGTGGTGGTGGGTGGTGGTGGGTGGTGGTGGTGGGTGGTGGTGGTGGGTGGTGGTGGGTGGTGGTGGGTGGTGGTAGGTGGTGGTGGGTGGTGGTAGGTGGTGGGTGGTGGTGGGTGGTGGTAGGTGGTGGGTGGTGGTAGGTGGTGGGTGGTGGTAGGTGGTGGGTGGTGGTAGGTGGTGGTAGGTGGTGGGTGGTGGTAGGTGGTGGTAGGTGGTGGGTGGTGGTAGGTGGTGGGTGGTGGTAGGTGGTGGGTGGTGGTAGGTGGTGGGTGGTGGTAGGTGGTGGGTGGTGGTAGGTGGTGGGTGGTGGTAGGTGGTGGGTGGTGGTGGGTGGTGGTAGGTGGTGGTAGGTGGTGGGT
The DNA here is from genome assembly GCF_032717465.1 of Coenobita brevimanus. Taxonomy (NCBI): domain Eukaryota; kingdom Metazoa; phylum Arthropoda; class Malacostraca; order Decapoda; family Coenobitidae; genus Coenobita; species Coenobita brevimanus. The sequence goes on from NC_137049.1 coordinate 3,001,075, forward strand.
GGTGGTAGGTGGTGGGTGGTGGTAGGTGGTGGGTGGTGGTAGGTGGTGGGTGGTGGTAGGTGGTGGGTGGTGGTAGGTGGTGGGTGGTGGTAGGTGGTGGGTGGTGGTAGGTGGTGGGTGGTGGTAGGTGGTGGGTGGTGGTAGGTGGTGGGTGGTGGTAGGTGGTGGGTGGTGGTGGGTGGTGGGTGGTGGTGGGTGGTGGTAGGTGGTGGGTGGTGGTGGGTGGTGGTAGGTGGTGGGTGGTGGTAGGTGGTGGGTGGTGGTAGGTGGTGGGTGGTGGTAGGTGGTGGGTTGTGGTGGGTGGTGGTAGGTGGTGGGTGGTGGTGGGTGGTGGGTTGTGGTGGGTGGTGGTAGGTGGTGGGTGGTGGTAGGTGGTGGGTGGTGGTAGGTGGTGGGTGGTGGTGGGTGGTGGTAGGTGGTGGGTGGTGGTAGGTGGTGGGTGGTGGTAGGTGGTGGGTGGTGGTAGGTGGTGGGTGGTGGTAGGTGGTGGGTGGTGGTAGGTGGTGGGTGGTGGTAGGTGGTGGGTGGTGGTAGGTGGTGGGTGGTGGGTGGTGGTGGGTGGTGGTAGGTGGTGGGTGGTGGTAGGTGGTGGGTGGTGGTAGGTGGTAGGTGGTGGGTGGTGGTAGGTGGTGGGTGGTGGTAGGTGGTGGGTGGTGGTAGGTGGTGGGTGGTGGTGGGTGGTGGGTGGTGGTGGGTGGTGGTAGGTGGTGGTAGGTGGTGGGTGGTGGTGGGTGGTGGTAGGTGGTGGGTGGTGGTGGGTGGTGGTAGGTGGTGGGTGGTGGGTGGTGGTGGGTGGTGGTAGGTGGTGGGTGGTGGTAGGTGGTGGGTGGTGGTAGGTGGTGGGTGGTGGTAGGTGGGTGGGTGGTGGTAGGTGGTGGGTGGTGGTGGGTGGTGGTGGGTGGTAGGTGGTGGTGTGTGGTAGTGTGGTGGTGGGTGGTTGGGTGGTGGTGGGTGGTAGGGTGGTGGTGGGCGGTGGGCGGTGGTGGGCGGTGGGCGGTGGTGGGCGGTGGTGGGTGGTAGGGTGGTGGTGGGTGGTAGGGTGGTGGTGGGTGGTAGGGTGGTGGTGGGCGGTGGTGGTGGGTGGGTGGGTGGTGGGTGGTAGGTGGGTGGGTGGGTGGGTGGGTTGTAGGTGGCAGGTGGGTGGTGGCAGGTGGGTGGGTGGGTGGGTGGGTGTAGGTGGCAGGTGGGTGGTGGGTGTGTGGGTGGGTGGGTGTGGGTGGGTGGGTGGGTTGTGGGTGGGTGATGGGTAGTGGCAGGTGGGTGGGTGGGTTGTAGGTGGGTGGGTGGTGGGTGGTGGGGTGGGTGGTGGGTGGTGGCAGGTGGGTGGTGGGTGGTAGGTGGGTGGGTGGTAGGTGGGTGGGTGGTAGGTGGGTGGGTGGTGGGTGGTAGGTGGGTGGGTGGTGGGTGGTAGGTGGGTGGGTGGTAGGTGGGTGGGTGGGTGGGTGGTAGGTGGTGGGTGGTGGGTAGTGGCAGGTGGGTGGGTGGTGGGTGGTAGGTAGTGAGTGGCAGGTGGTGGGTGGTAGGTAGTGAGTGGCAGGTGGGGGGTGGTAGGTAGTGGGTGACAGGTGGGTGGCAGGTGGGTGGCAGGTGGGTGGCGGGTGGGTGGCGGGTGGGTGGTGGGTGGGTGGCGGGTGGGTGGTGGGTGGGTGGAGGGTGGGTGGGTGGTGGGTGGGTGGTGGGTGGGTGGTGGGTGGGTGGTGGGTGGTGGGTGGGTGGTGGGTGGTGGGTGGGTGGTGGGTGGGTGGCGGGTGGGTGGCGGGTGGGTGGCGGGTGGGTGGCGGGTGGGTGGCGGGTGGGTGGCAGGTGGGTGGCAGGTGGGTGGCAGGTGGATGGCAGGTGGGTGGTGGGTGGCGGGTGGCAGGTGGGTGGTGGGTGGCGGGTGGCGGGTGGGTGGTGGGTGGCAGGTGGCAGATGAGTGATGGGTAGTGGCAGGTGGGTAGTGGGTAGCGGCAGGTGGGTAGTGGGTAGCCGCAGGTGGGTAGTGGGTAGCGGCAGGTGGGTAGTGGGTAGCGGCAGGTGGGTAGTGGGTAGCGGCAGGTGGGTAGCTGATAGTGGCAGGTGGGTAGCTGATAGTGGCAGGTGGGTAGCAGATAGTGGCAGGTGGGTAATGGGTAGTGGCAGGTGGGTAATGGGTAGTGGCAGGTGGGTAATGGGTAGTGGCAGGTAGGTGGTGGGTGGTAGGTGGTGGGTGGTAGGTGGTAGGTGGTGGGTGGTGGGTGGTGGGTGGTGGGTGGTGGGTGGTAGGTGGTGGGTGGCAGGTAGCAGGTGGTGGGTGGCAGGTGGCATGTGGCAGGTGGTGGGTGGCAGGTGGTGGGTGGCAGGTGGTGGGTGGCAGGTGGATGGTGGAAGAGTATGTGGTAGTCAGACTGGTGGTAGGTGAGAGGTGGGTAATGGTTGGCAGGTAGGTTGCAAATGGGTTGCAAGTAGGTGGCTGGTAGGTTGGCAGGTGGGTGGTGGGAGGTTGGCAGGTGGGTGGTGGGAGGTTGCAGGTAGGTGGGAGGTTGCAGGTAGGTGGCAGGTGGTAAGTGGCAGGTGGCAGGTGGCAGGTGGCAGGTGGTAAGTGGCAGGTGGTACGTGGCAGGTGGTAAGTGGCAGGTGGTAAGTGGCAGGTGGCAAGTGGCAGGTGGCAAGTGGCAGGTGGCAAGTGGCAGGTGGCAAGTGGCAGGTGGTAAGTGGTAGGTGGTAAGTGGTAAGTGGCAGGTGGTAAGTGGTAAGTGGCAGGTGGATGGCAGGTGGTATGTGGCAGGTGGTATGTGGCAGGTGGTATGTGGCAGGTGGTAAGTGGCACGTGGATGGCAGGTGGCAGGTGGAGGGTAGGAAGCTGAAAATAATTCAATACATGGTTTAAATAATCAAACATTTCACAGAGTTGTCTCTCCGTGGGCGTAAAGCTTAATTGGACCAACTGAATCAGTAAATATAATGACAGTCAGTTAACGTATACAAGTACTAGGCCTGTACTGACAAAGGTACTGACTGACTAACTGGTAAAACGAATACTGACAGGAAGTGAAGACTGAGGATGTGGTCTACCTGAATCAGCTAAATATGTGGACTGTGGGTGTGGACTGTGGGTGTGGACTGAGGGTGTGGACTGAGGGTGTGGACTGAGGGTGTGGACTGAGGGTGTGGACTGAGGGTGTGGAATGAGAGTGTGGATTAACTGATTAACTCAACATCTGGACGGTGGGTCTGGATTAACTGAACTGGACGGGAGTGGACTGAGAATGTGGACTGACCTGGACTGAATTGTGGGTGTGAATTACGCAGACTGAACTGGAGTGGACTGTGGATGTGGACTGACTGGTTGGACTGGACTGGGGGTGTGGACTGACTGGTTGGACTGGACTGGGGGTGTGGACTGACTGGACTGGACTGGGGGTGTGGACTGACTGGACTGGACTGGGGGTGTGGACTGACTGGACTGGACTAGGGGTGTGGACTGACTGAACTGGACTGGACTAGACTGGACTAGGGGTGTGGAATGACTGGACTGGACTGGGGGTGTGAACTGACTGACTGGACTGGACTAGGGTGTGGACTGACTTGGCTGGACTGGATTGTGTGTGTGAGTGTGGACTGGAGTGGACTTTGGGTGTGGTCTGGACTGGACTGTGGGTGTGGACCGGACTGAACTGGACTGTGGATGTGGACTGGACTGGACTGGACTGAATTAGGGGTGTGGACTGACTGACTGGACTGGACTGGGGGTGTGGACTGACTGGCTGGACTGAACTGGGGTGTGAACTGACTGACTGGACTGGACTGTGTTTGGGGGTGCGGACTGGACTGGACTGTGGGTGTGGACTGGACTGGACTGGGGGTGTGGACTGACAGTGGACTGGACTGGGGGTGTGGTCTGGACTGGGGGTGTGGACTGACAGTGGACTGGACTGGGGGTGTGGACTGACAGTGGACTGGACTGGGGGTGTGGACTGACAGTGGACTGGACTGGGGGTGTGGACTGACAGTGGACTGGACTGGGGGTGTGGACTGACAGTGGACTGGACTGGGGGTGTGGACTGACAGTGGACTGGACTGGGGGTGTGGACTGACAGTGGACTGGACTGGGGGTGTGGACTGACTGGACTGGACTAGGGGTGTGGACTGACTGAACTGGACTGGACTAGGGGTGTGGACTGACTGAACTGGACTGGACTAGACTGGACTAGGGGTGTGGAACGACTGGACTGGACTGTGGGTGTGGACTGGACTGAATTAGGGGTGTGGACTGACTGACTGGACTGGACTGGGGGTGTGGACTGACTGACTGGACTGGACTGGGGGTGTGGACTGACTGACTGGACTGGACTGGGGGTGTGGACTGACTGACTGGACTGGACTGGGGGTGTGGACTGACTGACTGGACTGGACTGGGGGTGTGGACTGACTGACTGGACTGGACTGGGGGTGTGGACTGACTGACTGGACTGGACTGGGGGTGTGGACTGACTGACTGGACTGGACTGGGGGTGTGGACTGACTGACTGGACTGGACTGGGGGTGTGGAATGACTGACTGGCTGGACTGAACTGGGGTGTGAACTGATTGACTGGACTGGACTGGGATTTGGACTGACTGGGCTGGGCTGGACTGGACTGGGATGTGGACTGACTAGGCTGGACTGGACTGGGATGTGGATGTGGACTGACTGGGCTGGACTGGATTGTGTTTGGGGTGCGGACTGGACTGGACTGTGGGTGTGGACTGTGGGTGTGGACTGGACTGGACTGGACTGTGGGTGTGGACTGGACTGGACTGGGGGTGTGGACTGACTGGACTAGACTGGGGGTGTGGACTGATTGGACTAGACTGGGGGTGTGGACTGACTGACTGGTCTGGACTGTGGGTGTGGTCTGACCGGCTAGACTAGACTAGGGGTGTGGTCTGACTGGCTAGACTAGACTAGGGGTGTGGTCTGACTGGCTAGACTAGACTAGGGGTGTGGACTGACTGACTTGACTGGACTGGACTGTGGGTGTGGACTGACTGACTTGACTGGACTGGACTGTGGGTGTGGACTGACTGGCTGGACTAGACTAGGGGTGTGGACTGACTGGCTGGACTGGACTGACTGGCTGGACTGGACTGAGGGTGTGGACTGTGGATATGGACTGACTGGACTGAACTGTGAACTGACTGGATAGCTGGACTGTGAATGTGGACTGGACTAGACTGTGGCTGTGGACTAAGTCGACTGGACTGTGGACTCAGTCGACTGGACTGTGCACTCAGTCGACTGGACTGTGCACTCAGTCGACTGGACTGTGCACTCAGTCGACTGGACTGTGCACTCAGTCGACTGGACTGTGCACTCAGTCGACTGGACTGTGCACTCAGTCGACTGGACTGTGCACTCAGTCGACTGGACTGTGCACTCAGTCGACTGGACTGTGCACTAAGTCGACCGGACTGTGCACTGAGTAGACCGGACTGTGCACTGAGTAGACCGGACTGTGCACTGAGTAGACCGGACTGTGGAGTGACTGGATTGGCCGACTGATGCTGACTGACTGATGCTGACTGACTGATGCTGACTGTGACAGTATGGACTAAGTGACTGTGTGAACCGAGTGACATGGTGTGGACTGTGACAGGGTATGTACTGTGTAAGGCTGTGGACTGACAGGGTGTGGACTGACAGGTTGTGGACTGACAGGGTGTGGACTGAGTGACAGGGTGTGGACTGAGTGACAGGGTGTGGACTGAGTGACGGTGTGAAATGGGTGACAGGGTGTGGACTGCAAAAGGGTGTGGACTGCAAAAGGGTGTGGACTACAACAGGGTGTGGACTACAACAGGGTGTGGACTACAACAGGGTGTGGACTACAACAGGGTGTGGACTACAACAGGGTGTGGACTGAGTGACACTGGGCATAGACTGACGATCTGACAGTGAAATATAATTGGAGAGTCTGATTGGGTAAGGGGTTGGACTGACTGGGTCAGTAGGGCTGTGGACTGACTGGGTCAGTAGGGCTGTGGACTGACTGGGTCAGTAGGGCTGTGGACTGACTGGGTCAGTAGGGCTGTGGACTGACTGGGTCAGTAGGGCTGTGGACTGACTGGGTCAGTAGGGCTGTGGACTGACTGGGTCAGTAGGGCTGTGGACTGACTGGGTCAGTAGGGCTGTGGACTGACTGGGTCAGTAGGGCTGTGGACTGATTGGGTCAGTAGGGCTGTGGACTGACTGGGTCAGTAGGGCTGTGGACTGACTGGGTCAGTAGGGCTGTGGACTGACTGGGTCAGTAGGGCTGTGGACTGACTGGGTCAGTAGGGCTGTGGACTGATTAAAGCTGTAGACTGACAGACAGTAAGGGTTTGGAGTACTGGAGAATGTGGAGTGAATCATGAAGGGCTTGGAGTGATGGATGTGCACTGAATCAGTAAGGGTTTGAAGTGATAAAGTGTGTGGACTGACTGAGTGAATGTGATCGACTAGAATGTAGACTGACTAGATGTGCCGACTGCTGATCAGTGAGTCAATTGGTTAAAGGTACTGAGTGGCGGAATCAGTGACTGTGGAGTGACTGGCCTGTGACTGCCTGACTGATTGGGGGTCCAACAAAGAGGGAAGATGGTTAAGTAATCAGGACGGGGCGTGATATGAATTTATAAAGGGCCAGTGATGAGGCAGGACTTAGCTAACCAACTGACAAGAGAGGCAAACGACTTGAGTTATTAAAAAAAGCACAAAGGTGTAAGGAAGTCCATAAGGTTATAGAGTTATTTATGAAACACCTTTAATTCATGTGATCAGCCTGCATTCCACGATATAGTGTAGTTAGCAACGATACAGAAAAGCCAGGCATTCATTACGTTTCAAGAAATAATATGGGTCATGTCTACACCTTGGTGCTCTTTTAAAATGATACGACCCTATGACAGAACTGACGACGACTAAGGGGTGACCAAAGCCTAGATATGATTAACTGAAGGCCGAGTGTTTGGAGCTAAGCCGAGTCGTGAACTAAATTTACTATATCCTGACTAACGACTGATTGGTGTTAAGTCAACTAAAATATTGTGAGGTTCAAAGTCCTTGTACATTACCGGATAAGAAAGATGAGGATACTTCTGGGTAGGCAGCGCATCCTCGGAGGGGTAAATTCAAGACGAGGTATCAATGGCACCGAGCAGTATGTTGAGGTGGTACAAGCTGGATGATTTCCCTCCTGTAAATGCCATATAAAATTAGCAGGACTTACATCAGTGTATTCGTTATTTCTGACTGTCTCTTTGTTGAAAATATCCACACTTATTTTATCGTCAAATATGTTTACATTATTTTGGCTTTGTCACTTACTGTACTAGATATTTTGCCCTTGTTATACTGTCTCATTGTACGTAGTGTTTTGCGAAGTACTTACCTAATCTTCCCTTCAGATGACGTTCTTTGTTGAGGTCCATCCCACGGTCGCTGTCATCATCATTTACGGTCACGGTCAGCATCACCAGTGTCCCTCCACCATCGGCTTCTCTTCAGCATCCCAGCCTTCACTCCACCTGCCAAGTAGGTATCATTTATTTTTACAGTTCATTCGTCAATTTAGGAGATTTTTGTTTTTTTTTGGGCGGCAATATTACGTAGCTCAGACAGACTACGAAAGACCTACTGTGTTGCTCATCCATATCACTTTTTCGTAACTGGCACAAAGTTCTGTGTTAATTATGCTACAACTTATCAGTCAAGACGGGGATTCAGTTTTGAGCAAGCTAAAATTAATGTATCGTCTCCATAAAATAAGCATGTCAGATGCAGCCATTCATTATGTCAGCTGGATTCAAACATTTTTCTAATATATTAAAACTACAAATTCAAGAAACTAGCAATTTAGTTTAAAGGTAGCAGTAGAAATTTGACAAGCAAAGTCTTCCTAAATAATTGCAATGTAACGACCAAGAACGTTGAAAATGCTCTTTATGGCGAGGACTTCCAGTTCTTTAATAACTGTACTGAAACTATATCTTATTTAACTCAATAATTTCAAGGATTGTGGTAGGTGGTGCCGACCATCATCCATTCACTTGATGTAGTGGTGCCTACTTCTTCCTTAGCCTTTATCATTCTTTTTCAGTGTCTGCCCTCCTCTCTTCCTATTTCGCCCATCTTTCCTGTCACTTCTTATTGCTTTTCTTTCCTTTACATGTGCTTTATATTGAGTGACAAGCCAAATGGTTTCCTGTAAGCCAAGAAACCATTTACAACGCTGGGTGTTAACCATATAACCAAACCATACGTGCTGCCTACGTGTCAAGTGGGTTGGCTGAGGGTTAGTGCCCCTCCCCGTAAAACAAATAACTCAGTAAAATGGCCACCCCTTACGGGATTATAGCGTCTGGCAATAGATAGATAGACTGATTTCAAGGCCGAGACGTGTAAGCATTTTGGAGACGAAACTAAATTGCTGATCAACGTATGCAACGGTATAATCGTTATATTAAACAGTATAATCAATCATATGCCATACCTGTATCAAAAGCCATAACTAAACTGTACCTGGCGTGATGAAATGCCAACACTGCTCTGGCATCCCGGTTCAGTTATCCTCTCATTTTATCTCCCTCTTGTGTCATAGGCATGATTTCTTGTATTCTTTGCTCATCTCGTCCTCTGGCTTCCTCTCGTAGTACCTTCTTTGCTGTTCTAGCCACCTCAGTAAGTGCACTTCTGCTCACACATCCCTCCCTGTAATACCAGTGTCGGTGAATAGACAGATCTAGTCCGATAAGCTATTTCAGAGTTATTTCATCTGCTACATAATCTATTTTTTCCCATAATTATTCGCCATCTATAACTGGACATGGAATCTGAGCGGTAATCTTGTTGGTCTATTTCATTAACACCTCTTATGACAATGGTATCTTAAGGAAATTGTTGCAAAGTACTTAATGACACTAACAATTTCAGTTATGCTGTAAGTATATCTATTTTTCACATAAAAGTATTAAAGTGACAAGTAAATCACTTAGGAAGAGGCACCAAGTCCATTATGCCAACAATATTACCTCTGTCAACATAACTGTTCATCATTGCAGCTGCCAGCAATACCACAGGCCCCGATGACGTCCCCACAGGCCAGACGACGCCCACACAGGCCACGACGACGCCCACACAGGGCCGACGAAGACCCCGACAGGCCCCGACGACGCTCCCATGGGCACCGACGACGCCCACACGGGCCCCGGCGTCTCAGGTCTGTACTCCGGCACCGATCCTCAGCATTCGCCTGAAAGATGATTGTATTTGTAACAGACATCCAAGTTATTTTTCTATATGGCTGTTTATTTTCACTGTCGTGCAGATATTTAACTGACCAAGACATGTAATTAGAGTCAGATAACACAAACACATCTTACCATTTACAGCTTCCACAGTTCCCCACGCTGACGCTTCATCTCCTGCCCTCATCTAATCCTGGCGACATCACAGCTCTGTCTCGGCAGCTCCTCACCCCCTGCAAGATGAACGTAGTCTCAGCAGCAGTTCTCTTAAGGTGTTTGTATGCACAAGGATGTTTTAGTTACACATGGAGATATTTTAAAAGTTTAAGGTCAGCAAGTATAAGCAGATTTATCATACAGCAAATTTATCTTACCACTGCAGCATCCGAACCTTCCGCCGGCCACACAGCTTCCACTCATGACGACAACTGCCCACGCCGCAGCGTCTGCCCACATCGCAGCTTCCGCCTCTTCCCCAACGTGGTAGGTATGCCGTCTGTATCCCTGTGGAACATGAACACTGCTGCATCATTTCTTCTAAGTTTTATGATCAGTTATTTTATGGGAATGTTCTTTACAGTATTACGCAATGCACTTTTAAAGGTTAAATGCTGGAAAAAGATATGTGGTCTTTAACTTACGCATGTGCAGACAGATAGAACTTTTGATAGCATGTTACATCCCCAAAGACGTGAATTGTTTAATTTTGTTTAGTAGTATTTTCACAATTATTCTCTCTGGTTTGCTTAGTGTTTGGTAGCTGTGTCAAGTTGAAGGTACAAGCTAGCAATCTTATGAACAAACTTTAGCACAAGACTGAAAACTTAAATTATTTCTTACCATTGCAGCTGCTGTTGGCGTATTTGTTGCACTTGCACACCAGCACTGCAGCTCCACTTCGACGCTGCAGTCCCACGCTGACGCCGCACGCAACGCCGACACAGTAGGCCCCAACGACGACCCAGCCCTAACGCCGACCCAACGACCTTCACGCCGACACAACGACCTCCACGCCGACACAACGACCTCCACGCCGACACAACGACCTCCACGCCGACACAACACCCCCACGTCGACGCCACAGGTTGCGCCCCTCGTCGTAGGCTCGTCGTCTGCATCAGTCTGTAAGATTAACATAGTCACAGCAACAGTTCTCAGTTATAATTCTCCATCAGTTGTCTTAATTCAGTATATGTTAGTGATAGCATAGTGACGTTCCCATGAGATTAGATTTCTTTAATACCTCTTCCTTCACGATTTGTTTTGCATAATTGTGCCATCTTCCTATACATTTTGTCCAGTATCTACACAATGTCTAAGGTAAGTAAAAGAGTAACATTTAGCATTTACAAGTAACGTGATGCTATAGCCTGTTTTCACCTGCCTTTACCACTCACACCTTTACTGGTATGTGTAATATATTAACTATTTCATTACGTATGTCGTGGCTACATGAAATTCGATGGACTTACGCTAAAAGGTAGGATTTTTTTTTTTTTTATGTGTCCGATTCTGGGCATAGGCTTCACAGCCTGCTCTCAAGGCCCAGTAGTCCTCCTACATGCCATACACCTCTACATGTCACCACTTCGACGCTAACACCCATCGTTCATATTGAATACATAGCTGGGCTGTCTCATATTGGTATTAGCGGGGGTATTTTTTCGACATGTCGGCGGGTCTTCTGGTAGATCTGTAAAGTCTGATTTTATGAAATTCAGATCCTTAACCTGTTCCCTGTCCCAGCAGGGATTTGAACCTGGGTCCGGTAGGACTGCAGGCCACCTCTCTACCGATTGAGCCACCGCCTCCCCTTGATTATTAGTCAAAGTCTCCAGTCTGATTACACTTTGCTATCCACTGAGCATGAAGAGATTATGGATATCTGTCAGGTTAGGGTAAACGGACTAGAGATATCCTACTGAGCTAACGAGAATACGGTCACAAGGGAAAGGTTGCTAACAGCTTACACACCAGCATCCCGTTGATGTAGTAGCTCGCTCCCTCGTGGGTCTTATCTCCTCGCCTCCTCGCTCCTCTGCCCGTCTCTCCTCGCTTCTCCATCCGTCCTGTTCCATCACCCCTTCTCCCGTCCTCGCTCCCTCTCAGCACATAGGGTTCAGGGAAGCTGCGTGGTCGATGATGCATCTCCGCTCTTCTGTGCTCGCCTGTGAAAAAAAAAAAAAACAATTATCAAAACCTAATCTGCTTTTAGTGCTGTCTTATATCAAAATAAGGCCACATACAGGTTTAGAAGAAAAAAAAACATGTACATTAGGTGTATAGGTCTTTACTCTTCAAGATTAATATTCAACCATTATTCAGAATTGAATTTTCTGTCATGTGTTACATTTGGCTAATTTCAATTCCATTTCAGGATCATCCAGTTACCTGTCTCATCGCTGAAGTTACTGTTGCTGCTGCTGCTGCTACTGATGACGACGGGGACGACGACGATGCTGCTGCTGCTGATGCTGTCGCTCCTCCGTTGGTGGTGTATCGCCGCTCAGACAAACTCGTGTCCAGCAACCAACAACGACAACCACAGACATGTCCGGCCGGACAACCATACAACCAACATCAACGAAGTAAGCTAATAGATGACATAAGTCTACCACGCCTAACTTTACCCGGCCTAGAAAGCCAACCTAGTTGACCATAACTCTGCTGCCTAACCCACCTAAGCTTAACACATGACCCTCCCTGCTCCTGGCTACCCCCACCCCCACCCCAGCCTGCCTTCCACCCTACCATCACTACACACCAGCGAGGCAACCTGTGGGGAAAAGATTAAACCATATAAGTATAAAAGGTTAGGGCATATTATTACAAGAGATTATTAATAAGTGCATGTAAAGGATTAAGTAGTGCATTCAAGAGTTTACTCGTTTGTTCATATAATTATAAATGCTCACTTGCAACAACGATTATCGCAAAATTATAAGCAAATATAATAGCAATTTACAAAATTATTGCATATACCTGTTGCTGAAGCTGCTGTGTTGATCCTTCAGTACGATGACGCCTGTATAATTGTATTCTGGCTGCCTCTGACGGATTTATTCAGATCAAGAAGGGTGTCCAACAGAAGGGATTAAAAGCAGCCTCCATCCATCCATTTTGGTGCTGGAGAGGGACACCATGTGGTGGCACTGATAGTACCAAAAGGATGGTGGGCTGCAGGACGGGTAACTTCATGGTTCATACATGCATCTCTCGTAGTGAAGGTGTTAATTCTTGCTTGACATTCACTCCTCACTGCTGCTGAACATTGTGCCAGCGAGCGAAGTAGAGCCTGGAAAAAAATGCAGAGTTTAGCTAATTTGTGGAGACGAAGATTGAGGCGAAATACGAATATGTCATTTATATTACTGAGACTTATTTAGCCATAGCATTTTCTATTTCTGCCACTGAGCTTGGTGACAGAGGAAGTAAAAGAACGATATTGTGGACCAGATTAATGAGAGAACTGATATAAAAACGACCCAGAAATCAGGGTATTATTGCCATTTATTACAGTCAAGCCCGTCGGGTATTCCAGCCGTTCCTATGACAAACTCCTTAAATTAGAAGAGGGAGGGGGGTCTTCTCTATGACATATCCTTCGCAGATGTATCTTAGGTTAGGGGTTAAGTTTGATTACGTTAGGGCAGGTTAGGTTACTTTAGGTTAATTTAATAAAGAAAGAAATAGGCGAGAATTAGCCTCAAAACCATTCGAAATATGGGTAAATTCTGCCCCTAGTGAAAAAAATGAAAAGAAAAAGTTATCTCGGTCGATTTCAAGGATTTTATTTCGTATTTGACTTCAACCCCAAATAGGGGTTAGGCATCACTTGTGGTGGAAATTAATCTAAATCATTCGAAACAGGGGTAAATCCTACCCCTAGTGAAAGAAAAAAAAATGAAAATACCCCGACTGTAGTAAACGATAAAAAACCCGAAATCAGTTTTAACCTCTTCAGTTCTATGACAATCTTTTTTGTTTGGAGCATGCTGGCTTCAGACGATTTTATTGAACATAGGACTTGTAATTGTGAAGGGGTTAAGGCTATATCAGACCCCACTAGACAAAAAATTCTCTTAAGCGGATTTAAATAGCGAGAATAATAGGCAAAATACGCTATATTGAAGGAGTTAATTGCATTCTTGAAGGCACATCAGTGGCAGAAATTGATCCTGTAATTAACCCTTCCAGTCTGCTATCATACAACCACCAGACTTTTATTCAGCTTAAGGGATCTCTCGTAGTTAAAGGATTAATGAAGGCTGTGTCTAACCTCTCCAGTTTGAAAAAATAATCCCCACATTTTGAAAACCTATCCCTAGTTACAGAAAAATACCCATAATTCTTTTAATTCGTAAAAATAAGGTAAATGCGGTTGTCTTCAGATGCGAGGAATAAAATCGGATAATTAGTCATCGGTTCACTGGGGTTAACGGGAGGATTTAGTCACGATCAGGCACCAACATACGTGGCCTATTGCCAGTCTTACTGTTTGTGGCAGAGTAGGAAAAATTCTTATTGTAAAACTATATATACTAAAAATGAATTAGGCAGACAGCAGGCAGTAATGAGGACAAGAGTCTTGGTGTTGGCAGCATTGATATTTCACTAAGTTGAAAATACAGTCTGCCGGCTTCCTTCACCTCACTGGCAGACATATTGCAAAGACCGGTAAAATTCCTAAGAATATCTGGCTATTTCTTAAAAAAAAAATAATATAAATTAAATTCGAGCTTCTTTTCCGCCGAAAGCCACCAAAAACTTGGAAAATAAGTCACGCTTGAAATAATACACTTTTAAATTCCCTTAACAGACCTGAAATGGAGAGGAAAAATCGCCAAAGTCATCAGCTGGGCAGGTGGAGCCAGGAGGTCCGTCTTGTAGGGCGTCTGGGGTTCAAATGAGAGGCAGTGGTCGCCGCCATAACGTCATCAGCTTGGTTAGTTCACCGCATCGCCACCAGAACCACACCCGCCTACCCACCCCCACCTGCGCTTGTTTTCCGCCATTTTAAGGTCAGTTTATGCTATTATTACTACTTCTAGTGCTATAATCCTATATTTTATCGTAGAATTAATACAGCTGACTTAGATCTCGTGCAAATCATATCCTAGGTTAAATAATGAGATCATATATTGCCTTGAAACCAGTGTTACGAGTCGAACTCCATCTTGTACACTTTTCCATATGTATGTTAATTCCCAAGCTCATGACTCTTCTTTCTATATTATTTGCTGTTGATTATGCCCTACCAAATTACTGATACTAAGTTAAATAGATAAAGTTAATAAGCTTCGTTTCACCTTATTCTTCGAAGCCTCATATTTGGATCGTTATCTCGGTACTGTTTTACTCTCGATCTACATTCCTAACTCTGTATAAAACTAGGCCATAAGAGCATATGTCTAGCATATTTCTAGAGCATTCTTCTAGAGCATTCTTCTAGAGCATATATCTTCCAGTACTGTCATAAGGTGTGATTTTATTATATAGATTATTTTGAAACATTTTTAGGGAGATAGTACTGTCAGATATTTCATACAAGTATTCCTATTGTGCTGGGCTTTTTTCCCTTTATTCTAGCTAACTCAGACTATTTCTAGAGCTTAGATAGAGTCCTAGGAGCCTGATAGTGTTAATACTGGTAACATTAACCCTGTCATGGTCGGGACAGCTCCTATTCTAGTCAACATCAGGTTATTTTATTAAGTAGAGTGAGTGAAAGTGGTCTAACAGTGAGGGTGTTTGTGGGTGCTTGGTGAGTGTGTGGGGGTTGGGTTTGTGTGTGTGTGTGTGTGTGTGTGTGTGTGTGTAAGTCATGATATAGATGTGTTATGTTTATACTGTGTCGATGGAATTTCACAACATGATCTTTATCCCCAACAGCACCAGGGCCTGAACCACAACACAACCAACCACACCACCACTCTCATCACCCAGGGAGGTATGCGCTCCAGGAACACAACCAGTGGGGGAGAAGTAGCCTGTTTGGAGGGCCTTGTTCTCGTCTCGCATACCATCTCACTCAACGGATGGAGGTATAGTGTATGTTGTTTTTGTGCATGTGTGTGTGTGTGTGTGTGTGTGTGAGGGACAGAGAGAGGTTGGGAGGTGCATATGTTAAAGAATGATACAGTATATAATTATGTCAATGGTGTAAATGACGATGGTATGGTGTAAAACTGTGTTTGTGTGCGTGTATGAGAGACAGAGATAGAAATGGAGATAGACAGCGATATAGAGACAGAGACACAGCGAAACAGAGAGAGCCAGTGAATTTGGCAGAGCAGAGCTTTACGCCAGACCTCACACCACGGAGGTCTGGCTGCAACTGATGTCTTTCTCGCTGCCACACTCGCCCCGACTCCACTCTGACCCCAACTCGAAGGATTTTCCAGTCTATTCTCCCTAATTTGCTTGTAATTCCACCTGATTTTCCACTATAAGGTAATACACTAGCGATAAATTAATGTTTTTAGAGGGATTTTGATGATTTGGTACAGTTATTGTGTTGTGTATGCTGTACGATCGAGTGCCTGAAAGATTGGTTTGCCAGACGTACAACGGAAGGTTGGATCAATAATTGACGTATTTTTTACTGTTTATATATATTTAATGGGTAGTTTTTGTCCCAGCACAGCACATCATATCACCACACACACAATACATGCATCACAACACACCCCAGCACACCACAACAGGCGGTGCAGCTGCTAGGTCATATAACCACCCCTAAACGCCCCCTATCTCCCTACAGGAGGACGGTGGACTTCAGGAAAGGGAAAATTCAGCCTGCAGTCCACTGGGATCACGTACAGACCAACCTACGACCACAAGAACAGCAGGAGCAACAGCAACAAAGGGTGATTAAAACGAAGTCTACGAGTGTGTAATTGATTTTATTGCAATCTAATAAATGGAATACACCACAGAGTAACATTCATTGCACCCTCAGTAGCGTAGGAACCCGAGGAGAGGCTTTTAAAAACAATAAATTTACCCTAGTTACCCCTTTATTAATCATAGAAAACGGTTGGATCGAAAATTTTACAGGTAACAAAAAATATTTGCGTCTCCCCTCATCATCATCATCATACGACACATGATATCCGAAGCAGTGTCGACCATAGCTAACGATAGAGGTGTGTGTGTGTGGGTGGGTGGTTGGGTGGGTGGGTAAGGGTGGCGATGACATGTCGGTTCAGAGGTTATGACAAACAGCTGGCCTGGCAGCTTAGTTCTTTGACAGACGTAGACCAGATTACTTGGCCTGTCACTCTGGTCTGGCTCCTCTCTATCGAGGCAGGTAGTGTTCTTATGGTATTATACAGTGTCCCAGGATTTATTTTGGGGAGTTTTATTTTTCCGAGACATATCAGTTGTGCCCCGTATATTCTATCAGTCCATCTTTGTCTTGACTTTAGTACAGTTAGTCCTTTTGATTATTATTGATAAATCTATAACTTTTCGTGTTTTCGTAAAATCTAGCCAATCTGACCTTTTTTCGATACATCCAGAAAGTCAGGTATTCAAAGACACCATTTTGTCGTACATGGGGGTCAATAACATACTCAGAACTCGTAACATAAATTTTATTGGTTACAATTACTCGTACATCTGAATGTAATGACTTAATAATTACATGTTGAATTATGGCTCACGTTTTCACTAAGTAATTAATAGACTCAGATCTGTACCTAACAACTGAGGCTCACATAGGCTTCAGAGACTTGAACTGAGTGAAGACTAGCATAATTTACCTCTTTCCTGATATAAAATACATCACTATAACTAAGCTCTTCTAGCCTTGGGTCCCTAAATGTTAGACTTATTCACTTGGTTTAGTGTGGATATAAGATACATATTCCCGCTGTCTGAGACTCCCTAGCACCTCTTTCTTGCCTGTTTTGCATATTACACATTAAGATACACTAATAACATGCGTAGAAATAATCTTAAGAAAAAGGTGCTACAAGGAATAGTGCCAAGATGGTGGCCAATACCCTCTTCAGGCTTTAAATGATCCACAGGTATACATGGCGAGTGATGAGAAGGGTGGGTGGTGAACTGAATGAAAGGAAGGCAATGATTGATTATGTGTGTGTGGATGAAAGGATGCGAAGATGTGTAAAGGATGCAAGAGCTTATAGAGGTTGGGGGAGTGGACTTTCTGACCACTACTTGGTGGTGGCCAGAATTAGGATTAAAGTAAGATGGAGGAATAGAAGAAGGGAAAGACGAGAGGAAGGAGTAGTTGCAAGGAGAGTGGAAAGGTTACAAGAGGATGAGAAAAAGGCAGAGTATAAGAGAGAAGTGGAGGAACGATTGGGCAAATATGAATTGGAGCAGATGGGAAACGTGGAAGGTGTGTGTAGGATAATTACAGAAGAAATATGTGCAGCATGTGATGTGGTGTGTGGAAGGAAGAGAAGACGGAGGGGGGTGCAAGGAACAGCGTGGTGGACTGAAGAGGTGAGACAGGCTGTGGCACAAAAGAAGAAAGCATACAATGAATGGATGAGAAATAGGGGCGTGGAAGAAGTTGAGAGGCGGAAGAGAGAGTTATGTGTAGAAAGAAAGAGAGAGGTGAAAAGATTAGTAAGAGAGAGTAAGAAGAGAGTGGATGAGGAATTTGGAAGGAATTTGAGTGTAAAGTGGAGGGACTGTAAGAAAATGTTCTGGAAAGAGGTGAAAAGAGTAAGACAGGGTGGAAGTGAAGTTAGCAGGGGAGTGAAAGATAAAAATGGTAGATTACTAGTGGAGAAGGGAGAAAAAGTGAGCAGATGGAGAGAATACTTTAAGGAATTGTTGAACATAGAGGATGGAAGTAATGCGAGTATAAGTGGCTGGGGAATGGCTGGGAGAAGGAGGGAGGTGAGAAGACAGGAAGAAATCAGTAGGATAGAAGTTGTGGAAGCAATGAAGAAAGTTAAATCGGGGAAAGCCCCAGGAATTGATGGAGAGTGTGGTGAAATGCTGAAGCATGGGGGAGAGATAGTAGTAGAATGGATGTGGAAGATGTGCAGATTGGCCTGGGAGGAAGGTAGAGTCCCGGAGGATTGGAAGTCAGGTATAATTATTCCCTTGTACAAAGGAAAAAGGGAAAAAGAAGTGTGTGGTAATCATAGGGGCATTTGTCTTCTTAGTATAATAGGTAAAGTGTATGGTAGGATACTTATTGACAGAGTTAGAGAAAGAACAGAAAAATTAGTTGGAGAAGAACAAGGGAGGCTTTAGGAAGGGAAGAGGTTGTGTAGATTAGATATTCATTCTTAGATCTTTAGTGGAAAAGTTTCTAGAGAAGGGAAAGAAGTTGTATGAGGCTTTCATGGATTTGGAGAATTCATATGACAGGGTGGATAGACAAGGATTGTGGAAAGTGTTAAGAATATATGGAGTAGATGGGAAGTTGTTGAATGCTGTGAAGAGTATGTACGATGGTGCGAAGGCTGCAGTGCGTGTGGATGGTGAACTAAGTGAATTTTTCTCTTTGAAAGTTGGGTTGAAACAGGGATGTGTCATGTCTCCATGGTTGTTCAATCTGTACATGGATGGGGTAATAAAAGAGGTACAAGGTAGGGTAGTGGATGTTGGAGTGGCCCTGGTGAGAGAGGATAGTGTTTGGAAACTCCCTGTACTGTTGTTTGCAGATGATACTGTGTTGTTGAGTGAAGACGAAGGGGAGCTGCAAGGCTTGGTGGATGAGTTTGAGAGAGTGTGTAAGAAACGGAATCTAAAGGTGAATGTAGGGAGGAGTAAAGTGATGGTCTTTGAGAGAGGTGAAGTCAGTGAATGTACAGCGAGGTTGGATGGTGAGGAATTGGAAAATGTGAGTACGTTTAAGTATTTGGGTAGTGTGATGAGTAAGGATGGAGGTTTGGAGGGTGAAGTGCTTGAAAGGGTACAGCAGGGAAGAAAGGTTGCTGGTTCTTTGAAAGCAGTGATAAGAAACAGGGAAGTGAGCATGGAAGTGAAAAAGTTATTACATGACAGTATTGTGATACCAACTCTAACGTATGGAAGTGAAGCTTGGACGTTGTTGGAAGGACACAAGTCAAGAGTGAGAGCAGTGGAAATGAGTTATTTAAGAGGAGCCTGTGGAGTCACATGGAGAGACAGGCTGACGAATGAGGATATAAAGGAGCGTTGTGGTGTGGATGTGGATGTGATAGGAAGCGTTATGAGAACACACTGAGGTGGTTTGGCCATGTGGAGAGGATGGAGGGTGAAAGACTGACGAAGAGAGTGTATGTGAGTGCGGGGGCGGGGGGACGCGGGAGGGGCGGCCGAGGATGAGATGGAGGGATGGGGTGGAGAGGTATATGAGAGAGGGGGTGTGAGTTGGGAGCAGGGCAGTGAAATGGCAGGGGACAGGGCGACTTGGAGGCGATTTGTTTGTGGCCACCCCAAACGGGATTGAGGCGTCTGGCAATAGATAGAGATAGATAGAAGATTAAATAACTAAAGCTAACACTGATTTGAACTAATACACATCTGGTCCACAGGTCGTGCTGGAGTCTGCTGCCTTGACGCTGCTTCCTTGCCACACTGGTCATACCCTGCTGAAGTTTGGTCTGCCCTGCCGTGAGAAGCCTGACGGTGGTGTGGTGTCTTCCCCTACTCTGAGATGCCTGGTGGTGGTGGTGGTGGTGGTGGTGGTGGTGGCGGTGGCGGTGGCGGCGGCGGCGGCGACGGCGGCGGCGGCGGCGACGGCGGCGGCGGCGGCGACGGCGGCGGCGGCGACAGGGTGTCGTGTCTTCCCCAATCGTGAGATTACTTACTGCTGCTGCTGGTGATCTGCCCTGACCTGCCGAGAGAAGCCTGGTGGTGATGGTGTGATCTGCCTTGCAAGTCGGGTCGCTCCCCTCCAGGATGTTCTGTGGACAAATGCTACTTTTGAATGCATATTTTATATTGCTGTCTCTATTAATGTATTCTATACTGAAGTATTAATAATGAAAACTTAAATTTTCTGTCTTGTTTCCTTACCTTTTTAACTTTGGCTTTGACTTAATATAGGTGATAAGTATATGGCGCTCTGCAGTCTTGTGTGTTGTGGGGACGGTTTTTGTGATGAGCTAAGACATTCTGATTGCTTCACCAAATTACTACTCAGCCGTGTGATCAGTGGACATAAAAGATTATACACTACAATGATATACAGCTAAGCATAAAAAAGGTTATGGGAATTCTCCACCATGCAATCAATGGAGCTAAATTAAAGCCTATATTATAAAGCTAAGCCTGAAAAGGGTTGTGGGAAGTAGATAATGATGCAGGTTAGACACTGGTAATGTTCACTGAGCCGTGCCCGCAACACACAAGAACTGGGTGGCGTAATATATGAACCAACTTGTATAATGAGAGGCCGTAAGTGTGTGCTGACTCACAAACTTGCCAGACACAAAGAAAACAGGCCACAGAATACCTCCTTGTCTCTTGTTCCTCCTACACAAAGATACACGCCTTTCACTTTAACTTGGCACAGAGTTTCATTTAAAGCATACGAGAGTGTTATGCAGATCAGTAGCAGAAACAGCCAATACTACAACCCTACATCCTTTCCACAGCACTCATTCGTGACTAGCATCATATTCTAGTGATAACTATCGCTACTACTCGGCAAACTGTATGGAAACTATTTGTAAGCTATCTGTCTATCCATCTACCTATAGCCAGACGACTTAATCCCGTAAGAGGTGGCCACAAACAAGTCGCCTCTATGCCAACCTGTCCCCTGTCATTTATGCATCACTTATCCTAATATACACACACCCTGTCTCATATACATCCCAACGCCATCCACCACTAATAAGTAATACATTAAAACAACCGTGAATTACTGTCCCACAAGCTGAGCTCTAATCTTATCCAACACAAACACGAAGAAGCTTTAGAGAACAGAAAACAATACCTTGATAGCAGAAGACACTAAGCTCACAAGTACTGACAGCTTACACCAAGAAACATAACTAATTTCAGTCAGAGACCAAGTGAATATGAGAGGCACACAGTTCATCACTTCAGCTCAAGATCCGTCCCACCCTTGCAACCTTATGTTGCATCATCCTCTTCACAATGAAACAAAATTGAACAACCGCCCAACACTACACAGATTATCTTTGCAACATATCCCCTCCTCCACCCGACTCTACAGTACACTTCCCAGACACATACATAAACACATAGACACCCCAGCCAGTCAAAATTTTCTGCCAAACACATACATAAACACACAGACACCCCAGCCAGCCAAAACTTTCTATACCAAACACGTACATAAACACACAGACACCCCAGCCAGCCAAAACTTTCTATACCAAACACATACATAAACACACAGATACCCCAGCCAGCCAAAACCTTCTATACCAAACACATACATAAACACACAGACACCCCGGCCAGCCAAAACTTTCTATACCAAACACAATACATAAACACACAGACACCCTAGCTAGCCAAAACTTTCTACCAAACAGCATCCTTCATGTGCCACCACCAGCCATACACCCTTCAGACACTACCGAACCCAGAGACATGAGTACACCAACCTTCCCTGCTACAATACTAACACGAAATATAGCACACATACAATCCCCTGTGTTCATACTGCAAAGTGGCACCCCCACACCACAGCACACCCACTCGCTTCCTGCACCACACCACCAGAACACAGACAATCCTTCAACATAACACTGGGTTCACATCCAGAGGAACCTAAGATGTAACAAGAACAACAACAACAACTCAGGCCAACTTAAAGTGAAACGAGTATAGTTACGATAGGAAAATTATTTCAAGTTATTTTGTAAGCGCTTCGGGTACACAAAGTTACAAGGACGCAGGGAACGAACTGCATACCGAGGGTTATAATACTGTGGCGGCTTACGGGGCTTTATACCACCTTTTCTTCAGTGATTTATTATTCAAGCGAGCGAGCGTAGAGAGCAAGCAATCGAGAACACTATATGACATGGTATAATAGGGTGGCAGAGAACAGCGCCAAGACTGTGTTGTCTAGGAAACTATTAAAGCAACAACGGATCTATGGACATCATTAGAAACCTAGTAAAAAAAATAATAGGAGTTACTTGAGGGACTTTTCTCAAAATCTGCCTCGCCAGTTCTGATAAAAGGAAAATAAAAGTACCAAACTGAGCACCAGAACCGAGTTATTTTAGAAGTTTTTAAACCTACGCAGATCTGTTCAGACAGCTGGAAAGCTTATGAAGAAGCAATTGGTACTACTTAAGTTAAATAGACTTAGCTTTTAACACCAAGCAAGATTGGACGGATGGATGGATGGACGGATGGATGGATGGACGGATGGATGGATGGACGGATGGATGGATGGACGGATGGATGGATGGATGGATGGATGGACGGATGGATGGATGTGGAATCGTGGATGCTTGGACCGATGGTAGAGTTCCTGCTGTTTCGTCCTTCCACCTGCCGACAAAAATCATCATCAATATCATCATCATAATCATCATCATCATCATCATCGTAGTTGTCGTCCCTATTACCACCACCATCATCATCATTATTTACACCGTCATTCTCATAGTCATTACCATTCTCATCATCATCATCATCATATTATCATCATCACCTACCTTTCTATCTATATCTGTTTATCTATAGCCAGACGCCTTAATCCCGTAAGGGGTTGTCACAAGCAAATCGCCTCCATGATGTACTGTCCTCTACCATTTAGCTCAAGTATCCCACTCATATGTTTCTACTCTCCCTCCATCTCATCATCGGTCTCCCCATCCCCCTCTATCCTTCCAGCTAACTCATGTGCAATCTTCTAGTCATTCTCTTATTCGCCATCCTCTCCACATGGCCAAACCATCTCGAAGTATTTCTCTTAACGCTTTCAGTCTCATCCACATCAGCATCACAACGCTCCTTCACCTGCCCATTTGTCTGTCTGTCTCTCTATGAAACTCCACGTGCTCCTCTCAAGTAGCTCATTTCCACTGCTCTCACTCTTGTGTCCTTTCAACAAGATCCAAGCTTCACTTCCATACTTTAAAGTGGGAATCACAGCATGCAGTGCCCTTTTTTTTCATACTTTCTTCCTCAGTTCCCTCTTCCTAATCACTGCTTTTTAGAGAACAAGCAACCCTCTTTCCCTGATGTATCATTTCAGTCACTTCATCCTCTAATCTTCCATCCATATTCATCATATTACATAAATACTTAAATGCACTCACATTCTTCATTTCCTGACTATGCAGCCTCACTGTGCATTCTGTAACCTCATACGCTGAGATGTTAAAGCATCACCACCATCAGCATCAACATCATTATCACCATCAATATCATCACCATCAGCCTGTGACACACCACTGCATGATAAGGACCCTCTCACCTTTCTCCACTCTGATCCATTGATTGTTAGCTTGTTCCGTCCTTGCTCGGTAGATCTGCATCATATAACCTCTCCATCTTGTTCTCTGTGCACCTCTTCTTCTCACTCCATCTCTGGCTTGCCATTCAGTTACGCTCGCTCTCCTTCTGTTATCTCTTCTGTGAAAGACGTGACCTGAGGAGTGTGTGTGTGTGGAGTTACCTGGAAACAATATCAGAATTAATAGATGCGGGAGCTTCAGGCCCCTTAGGTTAATCTCCATGGTGTGGTGTGGTGTGGTGTGGTGGGGGGGTTGTGTGGTGTGGTGTGGGGAGGGTTGTGTGGTGAGGTGTGATGTGGTGTGTGAGGGTGGTTATGTTTGTGTGTGGAGGGTGTGGTGTGGTGTGGTGTGGTGTGGGAGGAGGATTTTTGTGGTTTGGTGTGGTGTGGAAGGGTGGTTTGGTGTGGTGTGGTATGGGAGGAGGATTTTTGTGGTTTGGTGTGGTGTGGAAGGGTGGTTTGGTGTGGTGTGGTGTGGTGTGGTGTGGGAGGGTGGTTTTGTGTGGCGTGGTGTTGTGTGGGAGGGTGGTTATGTTAGGTGTGGTGTGGGAGGAGGATTTTTGGTGGTGTGGTGTGGGAGGGTGATTTTCTGTGGTGTGGGAGTTTGATTTCGTGTCGTGTAGTGTGAGAGATTGGTATGGTGTGGTGTGATACGGTGTGGGAGGGTGGTATGGTATGGTGTGGGGTGAGAGGGTGATGGTGTGTGACAATGTGTGGGCTGGTAGAGCGTGACTTGGCTTCACTATAATCTCTGAAGCCTATGTGAGTACAACACCTCTCATCCGAAAATGGTTAGTGAGAAGCAGACGGGCAGGGTCGGTCCTGGAGCTACTGTGATAAAATGTAGAAAATCATGTGTTGTATCCTTAAAATTAAAAAGAATATGTGAGGTAAATTCTTCCCTTTAAATAAAGACCAAAATATATATATTACTTCACTCATATTCATCCACTTCCTAACGATACATAAAGAGACGGTGATAAGTGACTTATGAAACCCTGTGTTGTGGTCTATGGGATGTAATAAGCTTTTCAGAATGTTGCGTAAATGTCTCGTAATTGTATAGGTAAAAGATCCTATATTCTTGGCCTAATATTTACCCTTGAAATAAAACTTTGAATGTATGAATATAATTCTGCCATTTGAATAACTATGGTATCATCAACCAAGATATACATACACGAACAGTAGCAAACACGCACGCACGCACACGCACGGACGCACACACACACACACACACACACACACACACACACACACACACACACACACACACACACACACACACACACACACACACATGCCCAGTCACCTAAACATTTGAGGTTAAACGAAAAGGAAAGGAGGATGTGACTCAGCCAGTGACTTGAAGATCATCGTCGTCGTCGTCATCATCGTCGTTGTCGTCTTCATCTTCGTTGTCGTAATCATCATCATCATCTTCCTCGTCGTCCTAATCATCATCATCATCGTCAGCAGCATGTTATTGTCATCCCAACACTGTAAAAGATGTAGAACAGATGTTATATCAAGAGCCATCACCTTTATCACATATTCATCACTTCCTTCTAATCAAACTGTAGAATCTGTACGGGAGTCACATCATCATCAACATAATCATCATCATCATCATTGTCATCATCATCATCACTGTCATCGTCCCAGCTGTTTCATCGAGTATATAGTTTCATCATAATCATCATCATCACAATAATCCCAGCTTAGTTAATTGGTACAGGAGTTTCAACATCACAGTTATCATCATCATCATCATCATCATCATATTCATCCCATTTCTGTTAGTTCGTACAGAGGTTAAATCCTCACCGCTATCGCCAGTAGTAGCTGTATTATAATCATCAGCATCATTATCATCACCATCATCATCAGCCTGTGACACCCCACTGCAGGATAAGGACCCCTCTCACCTGTCTCCACTCCGATCCTTTGGTTGTTAGCTTGTTCCGTCCCAGCTCGGTGGATCTGCGAGTATCATCTCTATCTTGTTCTCTGTGTGCCTCATCCTCTCACTCCATCTCTGGCCTGCCATTTAGTTACGCTGGCTGTCCATGCGTTACCTGTTCTGTGGAAGACGTGACCTAAGGACTGCGTGTGGACTGACCTGTAAACAAGAGGACAAATATACGTGTGTTGCAGCATCACTACTATATCCTGTTCACTCTAACTTGGCGTAAATTGCAATCTCTTAAATTTTGTGTTGTGACAAGGGGTTAACACTAGAATGGTGCTAGTCATGAAGAAGTGGTATGGAAATGATGTAGAGCTGTAATTTTGTATAATTCTTTCACTGAACTACGGGAAATAAGCTGCAAAAAACGACTATCTTGGTCTTGGTAAAATGAAGGAACACCACCACAATATACGCGTACGTGTATGTGTGTACGTGTGTGTGTGTGTGTGTGTGTGTGTGTGTGTGTGTGTGTGTGTGTGTGTGTGTGTGTGTGTGTGTGTGTGTGTGTGTGGTGCGGTGCGAGGTGCCTGTGTGTTACCATGGCAACCTCCCGACACCATCACAGTTATATACACACATTTCCCCACCAGCAAGTTCCATTAGAGAGTACTGTGTGTGTGTGTGTGTGTGTGTGTGTGTGTGTGTGTGTGTGTGTGTGTGTGTGTGTGTGTGTGTGTGTGTGTGCATGCGCTTCAGAACAAAATAACTTACATTTTTTTTTCATCACACTGTCCCTCTGAAATCTGATTCGCACTTATCAGTTTACATTCAGGTCCCAAACTGTACTGTTGGGTGGACAGGGACATGGGGGCAGGCAAACCTAGTCCACCAGTCTGATCGGCACGAGAATCTACAGGACAACACTCACACTGCTATTTCACTGGTGCTGAGACACCAACATTGAGGCGGTACAAGGCAGAGTTGCCGTGAATTGCACACTGGTTGTGACGTCATTATTGCACACGGTCTCGTTTAGTAACCAGGATGACAGAGGATGTATTGTTTGTATAACTACCATAAAATTTGTTATACTGTGAAATCTGGAGAAGAGGGTATAATTAATGATGTCAGACCTATTGTGATTCAAGTGTAAGGACGTTAGATGATTAAGAGAGTTAATAAGTCAGCAAATGTTCATTAATAACCAGCCAGGAGACAAGGAAGTTTATCCACATCCAAGTTTTGTAGTATATCAACTGTACACGATTTACAACATTATTTAGGCATTTCTTTAATATTACACAGTAAGTGTGCACTGCTAATGGTTGGCACGTGTCTTGTAAATAATAATATATATATTTTTTTAATGAAATCGCCGGTTGGGTAGAGGTTGACTGTTCAACGACGTATTCTTCCTTGTTTTAAATGACAGTATTATAGACAAATGCTACATATTCGTTGGTTTAACTGTGAAAGGTCTGCCTAACAATACATGTTAATGCCTCCCAATCATAACAAAATCCTCCGTATTCCTGCGCAATAACGTGAACAATCAGTGTGGAAAAAATTCCACACTAGTGTGGAATGACGTCCACCTGCCCACATCCATTCTCGTCGTTCATTTGTTTTTCCACATTAGCAGACGATTTTCCACAAAACGGTAACACTGGACTGCAAGGCCTCCTCATCTCCCTCTCACAAACAGCCCCCTTGTCTCGTCAGAATTACGTCTATTAGCCTTATAGGTATTATTTCTTTGGTCCATGATACTTCCTGGCTGTCAGTGCGATATCCTTGTGTCCTAATGTAGTCACCTTAATGACTAAAAATAGCAAATATCCAACACTTATCTCAGGGGAATGATGCAACAGCAACACACACAAACCCTCGTCCTTCCACTGTCATACGGCCACTAGCAACAGTAGCCAAGTAGCGACGCCTACCAAGACGAGAAACTTGTCCAGCTACTTTTACAACCACTAGATGGTACCCGGGCCCTCTCATGGTAGGGGCAACTCTTGTATTCTATTGCAGGTACTGGTTGGCGATAGCATTCAGCTGAGAGTGAGTCATACTGCTATAAGAGTGTTAATGCTGTCTCTATTAACTCTCATGATCATACAGCTCTCTTTACCAGCCCTATCCAAAAATAAATTGTGTGTGTGTGTGTGTGTGTGTGTGTGTGTGTGTGTGTGTGTGTGTGTGTGTGTGTGGATGTGTTGTGTTGATGTGTGGATGTGGATGTGTTGTGTGTGTGTGGTGCGAGGTGCACGTGTGTTACCATGGCAACCTCCCGACACCACCACACTTACATACACACATTTCCCCACCAGCAAGTTCCATTAGAGAGTAGTGTGTGTGTGTGTGTGTGTGTGTGTGTGTGTGTGTGTGTGTGTGTGTGAGTGGGTGGGTGAATGAGTTGTGTGTGGAGGGTGGGGGGTGGGGGTGAATGGTTTGATGTGGTTGCTATGTGTGTGTGTGTGTGTGTGTGTGTGTGTGTGTCTGTCTGTCTGTCTGTCTGTAGTGTGTGTGAGTGTGTTTGTGTTTGTGTTTATGTGGTTGTATTGTGTGTGTTTGTGTGTGGTGGGGGGTGGGGGTGTATGGTTTGATGTGGTTGCAGTGTGTGTGTGTGTGTGTGTGTGTGTGTGTGTGTGTGTGTGTGTGTGTGTGTGTAGGGGTATGTGTTGTGTGGGGAGGGTGGGGGGGTGGGGTGAATGGTTTGAGGTGGTTGCAGTGTGTGTGTGTGTGTGTGTGTGTGTGTGTGTGTGTGTGTGTGTGTGTGTGTGGGTGTGTGTGTGGATGTTTTGTGTGAGGGGGGTGGGGGGTTGGGGTGTACGGATTGATATGGTTGCAGTGTGTGTGTGTGTGTGTGTAGGTGAATGTGTTGTGGGTGGGGGGTGTATCGTTTGATGTGGGTGGGTGGGTGGCTGGGTGGGTTTTAATGTGTTGTGTGTGTTGGGTGGTGGGGAGATGAGGGGTGTATGGTTTGATGTGGTTGCATTGTGTGTGAGGGAGGTGAGGGGGGGATGTGTTGTATATGTGGGGAAGTGAGGAGATGGGGGGTGTATGGTTTGATGTGGTTGCAGTGTGTGTGGGGGAGGTGAGGGGGGGATGTGTTGTATGTGTTGGGGGGTGGGAGATGGGGGGTGTATGGTTTGGTGTGGTTGCAGTGTGTGTGTGTGTGTGTGTGTGTGTGTGTGTGTGTGTGTGTGTGTGTGTGTGCGGGGCCAGTGTGTTACCATGGCAACCTCCCCACACCACCACAGTTACATACACACATTTCCCCACCACCAACTTCCGTTAGAATGTAGTGTGTGTGTGTGTGTGTGTGTGTGTGTGTGTGTGTGTGTGTGTGTTAGTTCACTACTTGTCAACGAACCTTGGTTATACATAATACATGCTACTAAAGTTAGGGCACAAATATAATGTAGTATGCTATGAAGTCAACTACACTCATAATAACGTCAGAATTCTTCTCCCCTGTCGTGTCTCCTTTCTCTGCTTCTGTCTGTCTTCTATCTGTCTGTCTGTCTGCCTGTCCCTTTATTGGAAACCACAAACAACTCTCAATTGTCCACAACTTCCTAGAATATCATAGTATCCTGCATTATACTACTTTTTTTTTTTTTTTACAGGGTAACTTGACCCAGATTTTCGTCCTTTTGCCGCTTACTTCACATGGGTCATTGGCAGAAAAGGGCAACGCTACGGCTCCTCTTCAACAGCACTTTTTTGTGACTTACATGTTCTAGTATTAATCTATTGCTACAACTCAGTATTCAAGTTGGAGAGATGGAAATTTTAGGCCAAGTTAGAGTAAAATGGGTACAGAATTAATAAAGTCAAACAGCATACCTTTGGTGGGTGCAGTGGGAACAAGGCGACAGATCACAGACAGGATGACAATGGCGGAAATATCCAGCAAAATCTAACCACCAGCTTATGAAGTGACGCCAACAACACTCGCGCCTCACAGTCGGTTCAAACGCCCGTCCACTGTATCACTAAACACCTGTGGTTCTGAAGTATGATAACAGAAAATAAAATAATCGTGTAGACGTGATGTACTGATGCACTCTCTCCACGGAGTCTATCTCTGACCTACTGTTTATTGCATGTTCGTCACAGTGCTTCGAAATTGATGAGCCTCTCACTCGGACATGACGGCTGACTGAACCTTTATCCTTGTCTTATACCCCTGACCTTTTACTGAATGCTATAAGAAAAACGAATTACCTAGTCCTAACCTAATTCAGTGTCCAATGACAGAGATGATCTGCTCGCTTGACTTCCCCGCGCACCTTTTGTGACGCAACAGATTAAGTCGGGGTGGGCTTCCTATTCAGAGAAAGCAGTAAAATGGATGGGTAACTGCGAAAAATTAGTCACTGTCCGCTGACTCTTCCTGCTTGGATTCCAGCGACAACGTTCCCGAGTTCGTAAGGGTTTGTATAGAATGGTAAATTCAAAATCTAAATAAAGAAATAAGATAATCTGCTGACTTTTTCCTATAATCTTGCTAACAGACAGGCAGGCAGACAAAGGCAGACAGGCAGGCAGTCAAGCAGGCAGAAAAGGCAGACAGGCAGGCGGTCAGGCAGGCAGACAGACTGATAGACAGATATATAAACCTGGCCAAACACATAGCTTCATCGAGGTTTCTCGGTTGACTGTAATAACACCTCCTATTAGCAGAAGCAAAAATATATATTTTTTCTTATTGCCTGATTACATATTTTGTTTTCAGCCATACTTGTACCAGATCACATTAGTTAATAATGATGTGCGTATTTGAGGATTAATAAAGCTTTAGTTTCACTCTGTATATGAGAGAAAAATGCAGTGAAAATATCGATGGTACCCCCCAACAGTCTAATACCACAGCCTTCTCCCATTCGCCTCTGTCTACGTTTTTTCCTTTAACCATTCTTTTCCCCAAATGGAGAGTTGTGGCAGACTCCTGTATTCCATAAACTAGCATGTTATTCGTTCTACGTACAGATTATTATGCGAAAATCTTGCACGTCATTGGCCACGAGATTTTAGGTAAAGATATTTTGAAGTGATGTAGGGGATGAGAACTCTCCATCTTGACTGCTTTTGGTCTGGGAGTTTACTGTTAGTAGTAGTAGTAGTTGAAGTAGTCCGAGAGATCAGCATTCGAGATTTCATTGACGAATAGTATGGAACCTTCAGGCTAGAAATGTCCGGTAGGGATACGACATATGAGC
>NC_137049.1:3031973-3094473 GCF_032717465.1 Coenobita brevimanus
TGTTGAAAATATCCACACTTATTTTATCGTCAAATATGTTTACATTTATTTTGGCTTTTGTCACTTACTGTACTAGATATTTTGCCTCTTTGTTATACTGTCTCATTGTACGTAGTGTTTTGCGAAGTACTTACCTAGTCTTCCTTCTCAGATGACGTTCTTTGTTGAGGTCCCTCCCACGGTCGCTGTCATCATCTCCCACGGTCACGGTCAGCATCACCAGTGTCCCTCCACCATCGGCTTCTTCTTCAGCATCCCAGCCTTCACTCCACCTGCCAAGTAGGTATCATTTATTTTTACAGTTCAGTTCGTTAATTTAGATTTTTTTTTTTTTTTTGCGGCAACATTACGTAGCTCAGACAGACTACGAAAGACCTACTGTGTTGCTCATCCATATCACTTTTTCAAAACTGGCACAAAGTTCTGTGTTAATTATGCCACAACTTATCAGTCAAGACGGGGATTCAATTTTGAGCAAATCCAAATTAATGTATCGTATCCATAAAATAAGCATGTCAGATGCAAAGCCATCTATTATGTCATTTGATTCCAACATTTTTCTAATATATTAAAACTACAAATTCATGAAACTACCAATTTAGTTTAAAGGTAGCAGTAGAAATTTGACAAGCAAAGTCTTCCTAAATAATTGCAATGTAACGACCAAGAACGTTGAAAATGCTCTTTATGGCGAGGACTTCCAGTTCTTTAATAACTGTACTGAAACTATATCTTATTTAACTCAATAATTTCCAAGGACTGTGGTAGGTGTTGCCGATCATCATCCATTCACTTGATGTAGTGGTGCCTACTTCTTCCTTAGTCTTTTATCATTCTTTTTTTCAGTGTCTGCCCGTCTCTCCCTCTTCCTATTTCGCCCATCTTTCCTGTCACTTCTTACGTTTTTCTTTCCTTTTTACATGTGCTTTATATTGAGTGACAAGCCAAATGGTTTCCTGTAAGCCAAGAAACCATTTACAACGCTGGGTGTTACACCATATAACCAAACCATACGTGCTGCCTACGTGTCAAGTGGGTTGGCTGAGGGTTAGTGCCCCTCCTCGTAAAACAAATAACTCAGTAAAATGGCCACCTCACGCGGGATTATAGGTTCGGGCAACAGATAGATAGACCATTTCAAGGCCGAGACGTGTAAGCATTTTGAAGAATGAAACTAAATTGCTGATCAACGTATGCAACGGTATAATCGTTATATTAAACAGTATAATCAATCATATGCCATACCTGTATCAAAAGCCATAACTAAACTGTACCTGGCGTGATGAAATGCCAACACTGCTCTGGCATCACGGTTCAGTTATCCTCGCATTTTATCTCAAAACCTCTTGTGTCATAGGCATGATTTCTTGTATTCTTTGCTCATCTCGTCCTCTGGCTTCCTCTCCTCGTAGTACCTTCTTTGCTGTTCTAGCCACCTCAGTAAGTGCACTTCTGCTCACACATCCCCTCCCTGTAATACCAGTGTCGGTGAATAGACAGATCTAGTCCGATAAGCTATTTCCAGAGTTATTTCATCTGCTACATAATCTATTTTTTCCCATAATTATCTTCGCCATCTATAACTGGACATGGAATCTGAGCGGTAATCTTGTTGGTCTATTTCATTAACATCCTCTTTATGACAATGGTATCTTAAGGAAATTGTTGCAAATTACTTAATGACACTAACAATTTCAGTTATGCTGTAAGTATATCTATTTTTCACATAAAAGTATTAAAGTGACAAGTAAATCACTTAGGAAGAGTGCACCAAAGTCCATTATGCCAACAATATTACCTCTGTCAACATAACTGTTCATCATTGCAGCTGCCAGCAATACCACAGGCCCCGATGACGTCCCCACAGGCCAGACGACGCCCACACAGGCCACGACGACGCCCTCACCACAGGGCCGACGAAGACCCCGACAGGCCCCGACGACGCTCCCATGGGCACCGACGACGCCCACACGGGCCCCGGCGTCTCAGGTCTGTACTCCGGCACCGATCCTCAGCATTCGCCTGAAAGATGATTGTATTTGTAACAGACATCCAAGTTATTTTTCTATATGGCTGTTTATTTTCACTGTCGTGCAGATATTTAACTGACCAAGACATGTAATTAGAGTCAGATAACACAAACACATCTTACCATTTACAGCTTCCACTGTTCCCCACGCTGACGCTTCATCTCCCGCCCTCATCAAATCCTGGCGACATCACAGCTCTGCCTCGGCAGCTCCTCACCCCCTGCAAGATGAACGTAGTCTCAGCAGCAGTTCTCTTAAGGTGTTTGTATGCACAAGGATGTTTTAGTTACACATGGAGATATTTTAAAAGTTTAAGGTCAGCAAGTATAAGCAGATTTATCATACAGCAAATTTATTTTACCACTGCAGCATCCGAACCTTCCGCCGGCCACACAGCTTCCACTCATGACGACGACAACTGCCCACGCCGCAGCGTCTGCCCACATCGCAGCTTCCGCCTCTTCCCCAACGTGGTAGGTATGCTGTCTGCATCCCTGTGGAACATGAACACTGCTGCATCATTTCTTCTAAGTTTTATGATCAGTTATTCTATGGGAATGTTCTTTACAGTATTACGCAATGCACTTTTAAAGGTTAAATGCTGGAAAAAGATATGTGGTCTTTAACTTACGCATGTGCAGACAGATAGAACTTTTGATAGCATGTTACATCCCCAAAGACGTGAATTGTTTAATTTTGTTTAGTAGTATTTTCACAATTATTCTCTCTGGTTTGCTTAGTGTTTGGTAGCTGTGTCAAATTTAAGGTACAAGCTAGCAATCTTATTAACAAATTTTAGCACAAGACTGAAAACTTAAATTGTTTCTTACCATTGCAGCTGCTGTTGGCGTATTTGTTGCACTTGCACACCAGCACTGCAGTTCCACTTCGACGCTGCAGTCCCACGCTGACGCCGCACGCAACGCCGACACAGTAGGCCCCAACGACGACCCAGCCCTAATGCCGACCCAACGACCTTCACGCCGACACAACGACCTCCACGCCGACACAACGACCTCCACGCCGACACAACGACCTCCACGCCGACACAACACCCCCACGTCGACGCTACAGGTTGCGCCCCTCGTCGTAGGCTCGCCGTCTGCATCAGTCTGTAAGATTAACATAGTCACAGCAACAGTTCTCAGTTATAATTCTCCATCAGTTGTCTTAATTCAGTATATGTTAGTGATAGCATAGTGACGTTCCCATGAGATTAGATTTCTTTAATACCTCTTCCTTCACGATTTGTTTTGCATAATTGTGCCATCTTCCTATACATTTTGTCCAGTATCTACACAATGTCTAAGGTAAAGTAAAAGAGTAACATTTAGCATTTACAGGTAACGGGATGCTATAGCCTGTTTTCACCTGCCTTTACCACTCACACGTTTACTGGTATGTGTAATATATTAACTATTTCATTACGTATGTCGTGGCTACATGAAATTCGATGGACTTACGCTAAAAGGTAGGATTTTTTTTTTTTTCTTCATGTGTACGATTCTGGGCATAGGCTTCACAGCCTGCTCTCAAGGCCCAGTAGTCCTCCTACATGCCATACACCTCTACATGTCACCACTTCGACGCTAACACCCATCGTTCATATTGAATACATAGCTGGGCTGTCTCATATTGGTATAACGGGGGTATTTTTTCGACATGTCGGCGGGTCTTCTGGTAGATCTGTAAAGTCTAATTTTATGAAATTCAGATCCTTAACCTGTTCCCTGTCCCAGCAGGGATTTGAACCTGGGTCCGGTAGGACTGCAGGCCACCTCTCTACCGATTGAGCCACCGCCTCCCCTTGATTATTAGTCAAAGTCTCCAGTCTGATTACACTTTGCTATCCACTGAGCATGAAGAGATTATGGATATCTGTCAGGTTAGGGTAAACGGACTAGAGATATCCTACTGAGCTAACGAGAATACGGTCACAAGGGAAAGGTTGCCAACAGCTTACACACCAGCATCCCGTTGATGTAGTAGCTCGCTCCCTCGTGGGTCTTATCTCCTCGCCTCCTCGTTCCTCTGCCCGTCTGTCCTCGCTTCTCCATCCGTCCTGCTCCATCACCCCTTCTCCCGTCCTCGCTCCCTCTCAGCACATCGGGTTCAGGGAAGTTGCGTGGTCGATGATGCATCTCCGCTCTTCTGTGCTCGCCTGTGAAAAAAAAAAAAAAAAAAATTATCAAAACCTAATCTGCTTTTAGTGCTGTCAAAATAAGGCCACATACAGGTTTAGGAAAAAAAAATATGTACATTAGGTGTATAGGTCTTTACTCTTCAAGATTAATATTCAACCATTATTCAAAATTGAATTTTCTGTCATGTGTTACATTTGGCTAATTTCAATTCCATTTCAGGATCATCCAGTTACCTGTCTCATCGCTGAAGTTACTGTTGCTGCTGCTGCTGCTACTGATGACGACGGGGACGACGACGATGCTGCTGCTGCTGATGCTGTCGCTCCTCCGTTGGTGGTGTATCGCCGCTCAGACAAACTCGTGTCCAGCAACCAACAACGACAACCACAGACATGTCCGGCCGGACAACCATACAACCAACATCAACGAAGTAAGCTAATAGATGACATAAGTCTACCACGCCTAACTTTACCCGGCCTAGAAAGCCAACCTAGTTGACCATAACTCTGCTGCCTAACCCACCTAAGCTTAACACATGACCCTCCCTGCTCCTGGCTACCCCCAACCCCCACCCCAGCCTGACCTCCACCCTACCATCACTACACACCAGCGAGGCAACCTGTGTGGAAAAAGATTAAACCATATAAGTATGAAAAGTTAGGGCATATTATTACAAGAGATTATTAATAAGTGCATGTAAAGGATTAAGTAGTGCATTCAAGAGTTTACTCGTTTGTTCATATAATTATAAATGCTCACTTGCAACAACGATTATCTCAAAATTATAAGCAAATATAATAGCAATTTACAAAATTATTGCATATACCTGTTGCTGAAGCTGCTGTGTTGATCCTTCAGTACGATGACGCCTGTATAATTGTATTCTGGCTGCCTCTGACGGATTTATTCAGATCAAGAAGGGTGTCCAACAGAAGGGATTAAAAGCAGCCTCCATCCGTCCATTTTGGTGCTGGAGAGGGACACCATGTGGTGGCACTGATAGTACCAAAAGGATGGTGGGCTGCAGGACGGGTAACTTCATGGTTCATACATGCATCTCTCGTAGTGAAGGTGTTAATTCTTGCTTGACATTCACTCCTCACTGCTGCTGAACATTGTGCCAGCGAGCGAAGTAGAGCCTGGAAAAAAATGCAGAGTTTAGCTAATTTGTGGAGACGAAGATTGAGGCGAAATACGAATGTCTTTTATATTACTGAGACTTATTTAGCCATAGCATTTTCTATTTCTGCCACTGAGCTTGGTGACAGAGGAAGTAAAAGAACGATATTGTGGACCAGATTAATGAGAGAACTGATATAAAAACGACCCAGAAATCAGGGTATTATTGGCAATTATTACAGTCAAGCCCGTCGGGTATTCCAGCCGTTCCTATGACAAACTCCTTAAATTAGAAGAGGGAGGGGGTCTTCTCTATGACATATCCTTCGCAGATGTATCTTAGGTTAGGGGTTAAGTTTGATTACGTTAGGGCAGGTTAGGTTACGTTAGGTTAATTTAAGAAAGAAAGAAATAGGCGAGAATTAGCCTGAAAACCATTCGAAATATGGGTAAATTCTGCCCCTAGTGAAAAAAATGAAAAGAAAAAGTTATCTCGGTCGATTTCAAGGATTTTATTTCGTATTTGACTTCAACCCCAAATAGGGGTTAGGCATCACTTGTGGTGGAAATTAATCTAAATCATTCGAAACAGGGGTAAATCCTACCCCTAGTGAAAGAAAAAAAAATGAAAATACCCCGACTGTAGTAAACAATAAAAAACCCGAAATCAGTTTTAACCTCTTCAGTTCTATGACAATCTTTTTTGTTTGGAGCATGCTGGCTTCAGACGATTTTATTGAACATAGGACTTGTAACTGAAGGGGTTAAGGGTATATCAGACCCCACTAGACAAAAAATTCTCTTAAGCGGATTTAAATAGCGAGAATAATAAGCAAAATACACTATATTGAAGGAGTTAATTGCATTCTTGAAGGCACATCAGTGGCAGAAATTGATCCTGTAATAAACCCTTCCAGTCTGCTATCAGACAACCACCAGACTATTTTATTCAGTTTAAGGGATCTCTCGTAGTTAAAGGATTAATGAAGGCCGTGTCTAACCTCTCCAGTTTGAAAAAATAATCCCCACATTTTGAAAACCTATCCCTAGTTACAGAAAAATACCCATAATTCTTTTAATTCGTAAAAATAAGGTAAATGCGGTTGTCTTCAGATGCGAGGAATAAAATCGGATAATTAGTCATCGGTTCACTGGGGTTAACGGGAGGATTTAGTCACGATCAGGCACCAACATACGTGGCCTATTGCCAGTCTTACTGTTTGTGGCAGAGTAGGAAAAATTCTTATTGTAAAACTATATATACTAAAAATGAATTAGGCAGACAGCAGGCAGTAATGAGGACAAGAGTCTTGGTGTTGGCAGCATTGATATTTCACTAAGTTGAAAATACAGTCTGCCGGCTTCCATCACCTCACTGGCAGACATATTGCAAAGACCGGTAAAATTCCTAAGAATATCTGGCTACTTCTTATAAAAAAAAATAATATAAATTAAATTCGAGCTTCTTTTCCGCCGAAAGCCACCCAAAACTTGGAAAATAAGTCACGCTTGAAATAATACACTTTTAAATTCCCTTAACAGACCTGAAATGGAGAGGAAAAATCGCCAAAGTCATCAGCTGGGCAGGTGGAGCCAGGAGGTACGTCTTGTAGGGCGTCTGGGGTTCAAATGAGAGGTAGTGGTCGCCGCCATAACGTCATCAGCTTGGTTAGTTCACCGCATCGCCACCAGAATCACACCCGCCTACCCACCCCCACCTGCGCTTGTTTTCCGCCATTTTTAAGGTCAGTTTATGCTATTATTACTGCTTCTAGTGCTATATTCCTATATTTTATCGTAGAATTAATACAGCTGACTTAGATCTCGTGCAAATCATATCCTAGGTTAAATAATGGGATCATAATATTATATTGCCTTGAAACCAGTGTTACGAGTCGAACTCCATCTTGTACACTTTTCCATATGTATGTTAATTCACAAGCTCATGACTCTTCTTTCTATATTATTTGCTGTTGATTATACCCTACCAAATTACCGATACTAAGTTAAATAGATAAAGTTAATAAGCTTCGTTTCACCTTATTCTTCGAAGCCTCATATTTGGATCGTTATCTCGGTACTGTTTTACTCTCGATCTACATTCCTAACTCTGTATAAAACTAGGCCATAAAAGCATATGTCTAGCATATTTCTAGAGCATTCTTCTAGAGCATTCTTCTAGAGCATATTTCTTCCCGTACTGTCATAAGGTGTGATTTTATTATAGATTATTTTGAAACATTTTTAGGGAGATAGTACTGTCAGATATTTCATACAAGTATTCCTATTGTGCTGGGCTTTTTTTCCTTTATTCTAGCTAACTCAGACTATTTCTAGAGCTTAGATAGAGTCCTAGGAGCCTGATAGTGTTAATACTGGTAACATTAACCCTGTCATGGTCGGGACAGCTCCTATTCTAGTCAACATCAGGTTATTTTATTAAGTAGAGTGAGTGAAAGTGGTCTAACAGTGAGGGTGTTTGTGGGTGCTTGGTGAGTGTGTGGGGTTGGGTTTGTGTGTGTGTGTGTGTGTGTGTGTGTGTGTGTGTGTGAAGTCATGATATAATGTGTTATGTTTATACTGTGTCGATGGAATTTCACAACATGATCTTTATCCCCAACAGCACCAGGGCCTGAACCACAACACAACCAACCACACCACCACTCTCATCACCCAGGGAGGTATGCGCTCCAGGAACACAACCAGTGGGGGAGAAGTAGCCTGTTTGGAGGGCCTTGTTCTCGTCTCGCATACCATCTCACTCAACGGATGGAGGTATAGTGTATGTTGTTTTTGTGCATGTGTGTGTGTGACAGAGAGAGGTTGGGAGGTGCATATGTTAAAGAATGATACAGTATATAATTATGTCAATGGTGTAAATGACGATGGTATGGTGTAAAACTGTGTTTGTGTGCGTGTATGAGAGACAGAGATAAAAATGGTGATAGACAGCGATAGAGGTAGAGACAGAGACAGCGAAACAGAGAGAGCCAGTGAATTTGGCAGAGTAGAGCAGCACGCCAGACTTCACACCACGGAGGTCTGGCTGCAACTGATGTCTTTCTCGCTGCCACACTCGCCCCGACTCCACTCTGACCCTAACTCGAAGGATTTTCGAGTCTATTCTCCCTAATTTGCTTGTAATTTCACCTGATTTTCCACTATAAGGTAAAACACTAGCGATAAATTAATGTTTTTAGAGGGATTTTGATGATTTGGTACAGTTATTGTGTTGTGTATGCTGTACGATCGAGTGCCTGAAAGATTGGTTTGCCAGACGTACAACGGAAGGTTGGATCAATAATTGACTTATTTTATACTGTTTATATATATTTAATGGGTAGGTTTTGTCCCAGCACAACACACCATATCATCACACACACAATACATGCATCACAACACACCCCAGCACATCACAACAGGCGGTGCAGCTGCTAGGTCATATAACCACCCCTAAACGCCCCCTGTCTCCCTACAGGAGGACGGTGGACTTCAGGAAAGGGAAAATTCAGCCTGCAGTCCACTGGGATCACGTACAGACCAACCTACGACCACAAGAACAGCAGGAGCAACAGCAACAAAGGGTGATTAAAACGAAGTCTACGAGTGTGTAATTGATTTTATTGCAATCTAATAAATGGAATACACCACAGAGTAACATTCATTGCACCCTCAGTAGCGTAGGAACCCGAGGAGAGGCTTTTAAAAACAATAAATTTACCCTAGTTACCCCTTTATTAATCATAGAAAACGGTTGGATCGAAAATTTTACAGGTAACAAAAAATATTTGCGTCTCCCCTCATTATCATCATCATACGACACATGATATCCGAAGCAGTGTCGACCATAGCTAACGATAGAGGTGTGTGTGTGTGTGTGTGGGTGGGTGGGTGGGTAGGTAAGGGTGGCGATGACATGTCGGTTCAGAGGTTATGACAAACAGCTGACCTGGCAGCTTAGTTCTTTGACAGACGTAGACAAGATTACTTGGCCTGTCACTCTGGTCTGGCTCCTCTCTATCGAGGCAGGTAGTGTTCTTATGGTATTATACAGTGTCCCAGGATTTATTTTGGGAAGTTTTATTTTTCCGAGACATATCAGTTGTGCCCCGTATATTCTATCAGTCCAACTTTGTCTTGTCTTTAGTACAATTAGTCCTTTTGATTATTATTGATAAATCTATAACTTTTCGTGTTTTCGTAAAATCTAGCCAATCTGACCTTTTTTTCGATACATCCAGAAAGTCAGGTATTCAAAGACACCATTTTGTCGTACATGGGGGTCAATAACATACTCAGAACTCGTAACATA
Organism: Coenobita brevimanus; assembly: GCF_032717465.1. Taxonomy (NCBI): domain Eukaryota; kingdom Metazoa; phylum Arthropoda; class Malacostraca; order Decapoda; family Coenobitidae; genus Coenobita; species Coenobita brevimanus. Next base: position 3,041,579 of record NC_137049.1, read on the forward strand.
AATTTTATTGGTTACAATTACTCGTACATCTGAATGTAATGACTTAATAATTACATGTTGAATTATGGCTCACGTTTTCACTAAGTAATTAATAGACTCAGATCTGTACCTAACAACTGAGGCTCACATAGGCTTCAGAGACTTGAACTGAGTGAAGACTAGCATAATTTACATCTTTCCTAATATAAAATACATCACTATAACTAAGCACTTCTAGCCTTGGGTCCCTAAATGTTAAGACTTATTCACTTGGTTTAGTGTGGATATAAGATACATATTCCCGTTGTCTGAGACTCCCTAGCACCTCTTTCTTGCCTGTTTTGCATATTACACATTAAGATACACTAATAACATACGTAGAAATAATCTTAAGAGAAAGGTGCTACAAGGAATAGTGCCAAGATGGTGATAGCCAATACCCTCTTCAGGCTTTAAATGATCCATAGGTATACATGGCGAGTGATGAGAAGGGTGGGTGGTGAACTGAATGAAAGGAAGGCAATGATTGATTATGTGTGTGTGGATGAAAGGATGCGAAGATGTGTAATGGATGCAAGAGCTTATAGAGGTTGGGGTAGGGGACTTTCTGACCACTACTTGGTGGTGCCCAGAATTAGGATTAAAGTAAGATGGAGGAATAGAAGAAGGGAAAGACGAGAGGAAGGAGTAGTTGCAAGGAGAGTGGAAAGGTTACAAGAGGTTGAGAAAAAGGCAGAGTATAAGAGAGAAGTGGAGGAACGATTGGGCAAATATGAATTGGAGCAGATGGGAAACGTGGAAGGTGTGTGTAGGATAATTACAGAAGAAATATGTGCAGCATGTGATGTGGTGTGTGGAAGGAAGAGAAGACAGAGGGGGGTGCAAGGAACAGCGTGGTGAACTGAAGAGGTGAGACAGGCTGTGGCACAAAAGAAGAAGGCATACAATGAATGGATGAGAAATAGGGGCGTGGAAGAAGTTAAGAGGCGGAAGAGAGAGTTATGTGTAGAAAGAAAGAGAGAGGTGAAAAGATTAGTAAGAGAGAGTAAGAAGAGAGTGGATGAGGAATTTGGAAGGAATTTGAGTGTAAAGTGGAGGGACTGTAAGAAAATGTTCTGGAAAGAGGTAAAAAGAGTAAGACAGGGTTGAAGTGACGTTAGCAGGGGAGTGAAAGATAAAAATGGTAGATTACTAGTGGAGAAGGGAGAAAAAGTGAGCAGATGGAGAGACCACTTTAAGGAATTGTTGAACATAGAGGATGGAAGTAATGCGAGTATAAGTGGCTGGGGAATGGCTGGGAGAAGGAGGGAGGTGAGAAGACAGGAAGAAATCAGTAGGATAGAAGTTGTGGAAGCAATGAAGAAAGTTAAATCGGGGAAAGCCCCAGGAATTGATGGAGAGTGTGGTGAAATGCTGAAGCATGGGGGAGAGATAGTAGTAGAATGGATGTGGAAAATGTGCAGATTGGCCTGGGAGGAAGGTAGAGTCCCGGAGGATTGGAAGTCAGGTATAATTATTCCCTTGTACAAAGGAAAAAGGAAAAAAGAAGTGTGTGGTAATCATAGGGACATTTGTCTTCTTAGTATAATAGGTAAAGTGTATGGTAGGATACTTATTCACAGAGTTAGAGAAAGAACAGAAAAATTAGTTCGAGAAGAACAGGGAGGCTTTAGGAAGGGAAGAGGTTGTGTAGATCAGATATTCACTCTTAGATCTTTAGTGGAAAAGTTTCTAGAGAAGGGAAAGAAGTTGTATGCGGCTTTCATGGATTTGGAGAATTGATATGACAGGGTGGATAGACAAGGATTGTGGAAAGTGTTAAGAATATATGGAGTAGATGGGAAGTTGTTGAATGCTGTGAAGAGTATGTACGATGGTGCGAAGGCTGCAGTGCTTGTGGATGGTGAACTAAGTGAATTTTTCTCTTTGAAAGTTGGGTTGAAACAGGGATGTGTCATGTCTCCATGGTTGTTCAATCTGTACATGGATGGGGTAATAAAAGAGGTACAAGGTAGGGTAGTGGATGTTGGAGTGGCCCTGGTGAGAGAGGATAGTGTTTGGAAACTCCCTGTACTGTTGTTTGCAGATGATACTGTGTTGTTGAGTGAAGACGAAGGGGAGTTGCAAGGCTTGGTGGATGAGTTTGAGAGAGTGTGTAAGAAACGGAATCTAAAGGTGAATGTAGGGAGGAGTAAAGTGATGGTCTTTGAGAGAGGTGAAGTCAGTGAATGTACAGCGAGGTTGGATGGTGAGGAATTGGAAAATGTGAGTACGTTTAAGTATTTGGGTAGTGTGATGAGTAAGGCTGGAGGTTTGGAGGGTGAAGTGCTTGAAAGGGTACAGCAGGGAAGAAAGGTTGCTGGTTCTTTGAAAGCAGTGATAAGAAACAAGGAAGTGAGCATGGAAGTGAAAAAGTTATTACATGACAGTATTGTGATACCAACTCTAACGTATGGAAGTGAAGCTTGGACGTTGTTGGAAGGACACAAGTCAAGAGTGAGAGCAGTGGAAATGAGTTATTTAAGAGGAGCCTGTGGAGTCACATGGAGAGACAGGCTGACGAATGAGGATATAAAGGAGCGTTGTGGTGTGGATGTGGATGTGATAGGAAGCGTTATGAGAACACACTGAGGTGGTTTGGCCATGTGGAGAGGATGGAGGGTGAAAGACTGACGAAGAGAGTGTATGTGAGTGAGGTGGAGGGGGGAAGAGGGAGGGAGAGGAAGGGGTAGGCCGAGGATGAGATGGAGGGATGGGGTGGAGAGGTATATGAGAGAGGGGTGTGTGAGTTGGGAGCAGGGCAGTGAAATGGCAGGGGACAGGGCGACTTAGAGGCGATTTGTTTGTGGCCACCCAAACGGGATTGAGGCGTCTGCCAATAGATAGAGATAGATAGAAGATTAAATAACTAAAGCTAACTCTGATTTGAACTAATACACATCTGGTCCACAGGTTGTGCTGGAGTCTGCTACCTTGACGCTGCTTCCTTGCCACACTGGTCATACCCTGCTGAAGTTTGGTCTGCCCCGCCGTGAGAAGCCTGACGGTGGTGTGGTGTCTTCTCCCACTCTGAGATGCCTGGTGGTGGTGGTGGTGGTGGTGGTGGTGGTGGCGGTGGCGGTGGCGGCGGCGGCGGCGACGGCGGCGGCGGCGGCGACGGCGGCGGCGGCGGCAGCGGCGGCGGTGGCGGCAGCGGCGGCGGCGACAGGGTGTCGTGTCTTCCCCAATCGTGAGATTACTTACTGCTGCTGCTGGTGATCTGCCCTGACCTGCCGAGAGAAGCCTGGTGGTGATGGTGTGATCTGCCTTGCAAGTCGGGTCGCTCCCCTCCAGGATGTTCTGTGGACAAATGCTACTTTTGAATGCATATTTTATATTGCTGTCTTAATTAATGAATTCAATATGAAGTATTAATTATGAAAACTTAAATTTTCTGTCTTGTTTCCTTACCTTTTTAACTTTGGCTTTGACTTAATATAGGTGATAAGTATATGGCGCTCTGCAGTCTTGTGTGTTGTGGGGACGGTTTTTGTGATGAGCTAAGACATTCTGATTGCTTCACCAAATTACTACTAAGCCGTGTGATCAGTGGACATAAAAGATTATACAATACAATGATATACAGCTAAGCATAAAAAAGGTTATGGAAATTCTCAACCATGCAATCAATGGAGCTAAATTAAAGCCTATATTATAAAGCTAAGCCTGAAGAGGGTTGTGGGAAGTAGATAATGATGCAGGGTAGACACTGGTAATGTTCACTGAGCCGTGCTCGCAACACACAAGAACTGGGTGGCGTAATATATGGACCAACTTGTATAATGAGAGGCCGTAAGTGTGTGCTGACTCACAAACTTGCCGTCAGTGCCCTGTCATAACTATTATTGTGTCTTGTAGGAAGCACAAAGAAAACAGGCCACAGAATACCTCCTTGTTTCTTGTTCCTCCTACACAAACATACACACCTTTCACTTTAACTTGGCACAGAGTTTCATTTAAAGCATACGAGAATGTCATGCAAATCAGTAGCAGAAACAGCCAATACTACAGCCCTACCTCCTTTCCACAGCACTCATTCGTGACTAGCATCATATTCTAGTGATAACTATCGCTACTACTCGGCAAACCGTATGGAAACTATAAGCTATCTGTCTATCCATCTATCTATAGCCAGACGCCTTAATCCCGTAAGAGGTGGCCACAAACAAGTCGCCTCTATGCCACCCTGTCCCGTCATTATGCGTCATTTCTCCTATTTTACACACACCCTCTCTCATATACATCCCAACTCCATCCTCCACTTATAAGTAATACATTAAAACAAACGTGAATTACTGTCGCACAAGCTGAGCCCTAATCTTATCCAACACAAACAAGAAGAAGCTTTAAAGAACAGAAAACAATACCTTGATAGCAGAAGACACTAAGCTCACAAGTACTGACAGCTTACACCAAGAAACATAACTAATTACAGTCAGAGACCAAGTGAATATGAGAGGCACACAGTTCATCACTTCAGCTCAAGATCCGTCGCACCCTTGCAACCTTATGTTGCATCATCCTCTCCACAAAGAAACAAAATTGAACAACCGCCCAACACTACACAGATTATCTTTGCAACATATCACCTCCTCCACCCGACTCTACAGTACACTTCCCAGACACATACATAAACACATAGACACCCCAGCCAGTCAAAATTTTCTGCCAAACACATACATAAACACACAGACACCCCAGCCAGCCAAAACTTTCTATACCAAACACGTACATAAACACACAGACACCCCAGCCAGCCAAAACTTTCTATACCAAACACATACATAAACACACAGATACCCCAGCCAGCCAAAACCTTCTATACCAAACACATACATAAACACACAGACACCCCGGCCAGCCAAAACTTTCTATACCAAACACAATACATAAACACACAGACACCCTAGCTAGCCAAAACTTTCTACCAAACAGCATCCTTCATGTGCCACCACCAGCCATACACCCTTCAGACACTACCGAACCCAGAGACATGAGTACACCAACCTTCCCTGCTACAATACTAACACGAAATATAGCACACATACAATCCCCTGTGTTCATACTGCAAAGTGGCACCCCCACACCACAGCACACCCACTCGCTTCCTGCACCACACCACCAGAACACAGACAATCCTTCAACATAACACTGGGTTCACATCCAGAGGAACCTAAGATGTAACAAGAACAACAACAACTCAGGCCAACTTAAAGTGAAACGAGTATAGTTACGATAGGAAAATTATTTCAAGTTATTTTGTAGGCGCTTCGGGTACACAAAGTTACAAGGCCGCAGGGAACGAACTGCATACCGAGGGTTATAATACTGTGGCGGCTTAGGGGGCTTTATACCACCTTTTCTTCAGTGATTTATTATTCAAGCGAGCGAGCGTAGAGAGCAAGCGATCGAGAACACTATATGACATGGTATAATAGGGTGGCAGAGAACAGCGCCAAGACTGTGTTGTCTAGGAAACTATTAAAGCAACAGCGGATCTATGGACATCATTAGAAACCTAGTAAAAAAAATAATAGGAGTTACTTGAGGGACTTTTCTCAAAATCTGCCTCGCCAGTTCTGATAAAAGGAAAATAAAAGTACCAAACTGAGCACCAGGACCGAGTTATTTTAGAAGTTTTTAAACCTACGCAGATCTGTTCAGACAGCTGGAAAGCTTATGAAGAAGCAATTGGTACTACTTAAGTTAAATAGACTTAGCATTTAACACCAAGCAAGATTGGACGGATGGATGGATGGACGGATGGATGGATGGACGGATGGATGGATGGACGGATGGATGGATGGACGGATGGATGGACGGATGGATGGATGGACGGATGGATGGATGTGGAATCGTGGATGCTTGGACCAATGGTAGAGTTCCTGCTGTTTCGTCCTTCCACCTGCCGACAAAAATCATCATCAATATCATCATCATCATAATCATCATCATCATCATCATCATCGTAGTTGTCGTCCCTATTACCACCACCATCATCATCATCATTATTTACACCGTCATTCTCATAGTCATTACCATTCTCATCATCATCATCATCATCATCATATTATCATCATCACCTGCCTTTCTATCTATATCTGTTTATCTATAGCCAGACGCCTTAATCCCGTAAGGGGTTGTCACAAGCAAATCGCCTCCATGATGTACTGTCCTCTACCAATTAGCTCAAGTATCCCACTCATATGTTTCTACTCTCCCTCCATCTCATCATCGGTCTCCCCATCCCCCTCTATCCTTCCAGCTAACTCATGTGCAATCTTCTAGTCATTCTCTTATTCGCCATCCTCTCCACATGGCCAAACCATCTCGAAGTATTTCTCTTAACGCTTTCAGTCTCATCCACATCAGCATCACAACGCTCCTTCACCTGCCCATTTGTCTGTCTGTCTCTCTATGAAACTCCACGTGCTCCTCTCAAGTAGCTCATTTCCACTGCTCTCACTCTTGTGTCCTTTCAACAAGATCCAAGCTTCACTTCCATACTTTAAAGTGGGAATCACAGCATGCAGTGCCCTTTTTTTTCATACTTTCTTCCTCAGTTCCCTCTTCCTAATCACTGCTTTTTAGAGAACAAGCAACCCTCTTTCCCTGATGTATCATTTCAGTCACTTCATCCTCTAATCTTCCATCCATATTCATCATATTACATAAATACTTAAATGCACTCACATTCTTCATTTCCTGACTATGTAGCCTCACTGTGCATTCTGTAACCTCATACGCTGAGATGTTAAAGCATCACCACCATCAGCATCAACATCATTATCACCATCAATATCATCACCATCAGCCTGTGACACACCACTGCATGATAAGGACCCTCTCACCTTTCTCCACTCTTATCCATTGATTGTTAGCTTGTTCCGTCCTTGCTCGGTAGATCTGCATCATTTGACCTCTCCATCTTGTTCTCTGTGCACCTCTTCTTCTCACTCCATCTCTGGCTTGCCATTCAGTTACGCTCGCTCTCCTTCTGTTATGTTTTCTGTGAAAAACGTGACCTGAGGAGTGTGTGTATGTGGAGTTACCTGGAAACAATATCAGAATTAATAGATGCGGGAGCTTCAGGCCTCTTAGGTTAATCTCCATGGTGTGGTGTGGTGTGGTGGGGGGGTTGTGTGGTGTGGTGTGGGGAGGGTTGTGTGGTGAGGTGTGGTGTGGTGTGGGAGGGTAATGTTGTGTGGTGTGGTGTGGTGTGGTGTGGGAGGAGGATTTTTGTGGTTTGGTGTGGTGGGGAAGGGTGGTTTGGTGTGGTGTGGTGTGATGTGGTGTGGTGTGGTGTGGGAGGGTGGTTTTGTGTGGTGTGGTGTTGTGTGGGAGGGTGGTTATGTTAGGTGTGGTGTGGGAGGAGGATTTTTGGTGGTGTGGTGTGGGAGGGTGATTTTCTGTGGTGTGGGAGTTTGATTTCGTGTCGTGTAGTGTGAGAGATTGGTATGGTGTGGTGTGATACGGTGTGGGAGGGTGGTATGGTATGGTGTGAGGTGAGAGGGTGATGGTGTGTGACAATGTGTGGGCTGGTAGAGCGTGACTTGGCTTCACTATAATCTCTGAAGCCTATATGAGTACAACACCTCTCATCCGAAAATGGTTAGTGAGAAGCAGACGGGCAGGGTTGGTCCTAGAGCTACTGTGATAAAATGTAGAAAATCATGTGTTGTATCCTTAACATTAAAAAGAATATGTGAGGCTAATTCTTCCCTTTAAATAAAGACCAAAATGTATATATTACTTCACTCACATTCATCCACTTCCTAACGATACATAAAGAGACGGTGATAAGTGACTTGTGAAACCCTGTGTTGTGGTCTATGGGATGTAATAAGCTTTTCAGAATATTGCGTAAGTGTCTCGTAATTGTATAGGTAAAAGATCCTATATTCTTGGCCTAATATTTACCCTTGAAATAAAACTTTGAATGTATGAATATAATTCTGCCATTTGAATAACTATGGTATCATCAACCAAGATATACATACACGAACAGTAGCAAACACGCACGCACGCACGCACGGACGCACACACACACACACACACACACACACACACACACACACACACACACACACACACACACACACACACACACACACACACACATGCCCAGTCAACAAACATTTGAGGTTAAACGAAAAGGAAAGGAGGATGTGACTCAGCCAGTGACTTGAAGATCATCGTCGTCGTCGTCATCATCGTCGTTGTCGTCTTCATCTTCGTTGTCGTAATCATCATCATCATCTTCCTCGTCGTCCTAATCATCATCATCATCGTCAGCAGCATGTTATTGTCATCCCAACACTGTAAAAGATGTAGAACAGATGTTATATCAAGAGCCATCACCTTTATCATCATATTCATCACTTCCTTCTAATCAAACTGTAGAATTTGCACGGGAGTCACATCATCATCAACATAATCATCATCATTATCATTGTCATCATCATCACTGTCATCATCCCAGCTGTTTCATCGAGTATATAGTTTCATCACAATCATCATCATCACAATAATCCCAGCTTAGTTAATTGGTACAGGAGTTTCAACATCACAGTTATCATCATCATCATCATCATCATCATCATCATATTCATCTCATTTCTGTTAGTTCGTACAGAGGTTAAATCCTCACCGCTATCGCCAGTAGTAGCTGTATTATAATCATCAGCATCATTATCATCACCATCATCATCAGCCTGTGACACCCCACTGCAGGATAAGGACCCCTCTCACCTGTCTCCACTCCGGTCCTTTGGTAGTTAGCTTGTTCCGTTCCAGCTCGGTGGATCTGCGAGTATCATCTCTATCCTGATCTCTGTGTGCCTCATCCTCTCACTTCATCTCTGGTCTGCCATTTAGTTACGCTGGCTGTCCATGCGTTACCTGTCCTGTGGAAGACGTGACCTAAGGACTGTGTGGACTGACCTATAAACAAGAGGACAAATATACGTGTGTTGCAGCATCACTACTATATCCTGTTCACTCTAACTTGGCGTAAAATTGCAATCTCTGTCTTAAATTTTGTGTTGTGATAATGGGTTAACACTAGAATGGTTCTAGTCATGAAGAAGTTGTATGGAAATGATGTAGAGCTGTAAGTTTAATTCTTTCACCGAACTTCGAGAAATAAGCTGCAAAAAACGACTATCTCGGTCTTGGTAAAATGAAGGAACAACACCACAATATACGTGTGTGTGTGTGTGTGTGTGTGTGTGTGTGTGTTTGTGTGCATGCGCTTTAGGACAAAATAATTTACATACGATATTTTTTTTCCATCACACTGTCCCTCTGAAATCTGATTCGCATATTTAGGTCCCAAACTATACTGCAGAGTTGCCGTGAATTGCACACTGGTTGTGACGTCATTATTGCACACGATCTCGTTTAGTAACCAGGATGACAGAGGATGTATTGTTTGTATAACTACCATAAAATTTGGTATACTGTGAAATCTGGAGAAGAGGGTATAATTAATGATGTCAGACCTATTGTGATTCAAGTGTAAGGACGTTAGATGATTAGGAGAGTTAATAAGTCAGCAAATGTTCATTAATAACCAGCCAGGAGACAAGGAAGTTTATCCACATCCAAGTTTTGTAGTATATCAACTGTACACGATTTACAACATTGTTTAGGTATTTCTTTAATATTACACAGTAAGTGTGCACTGCTAATGGTTGGCACGTGTCTTGTAAATAATAATATATATATTTTTTTAATGAAATCGCCGGTTGGGTACAGGTTGACTGTTCAACGACGTATTCTTCCTTGTTTTAAATGACAGTATTATAGACAAACGCTACATATTCGTTGGTTTAACTGTGAAAGGTCTGACTAATAATACCTGTTAATGTCTCCCAATCATGACAAAATCCTCCGTATTCCTGCACAATTACGTGAACAATCAGTGTGGAAAAAATTCCACACTAGTGTGGAATGACGTCCACCTGCCCACATCCATTCTCGTCGTTCATTTGTTTTTCCACACTAGCAGACGATTTTCCACAAAACGGTAACACTGGACTACAAGGCCTCCTCATCTCCCTCTCACAAACAGCCCCCTTGTCTCATCAGAATTACGTCTAGTAGCCTCATAGGTATTATTTCTTTGGTCCATGATACTTCCTGGCTGTCAGTGCGATATCCTTGTGTCCTAATGTAGTCACCTTAATGACTAAAAACAGCAAATATCCAACACTTATCTCAGGGGAATGATGCAACAGCAACACACACAAACCCTCGTCCTTCCACTGTCATACGGCCACTAGCAAAAGTAGCCAAGTAGCGACGCCTACCAAGACGAGAAACTTGTCTAGCTACTTTTACAACCACTAGATGGTACCCGGGCCCTCTCATGGTAGGGGCAACTCTAGTATTCTATTGCAGGTACTGCTTGGCGATAGCATTCAGCTGAGAGTGAGTCATACTGCTATAAGAGTGTTAATGCTGTCTCTATTAACTCTCATGATCATACAGCTCTCTTAACCAGCCCTATCCAAAAATAAATTGTGTGTGTGTGTGTGTGTGTGTGTGTGTGTGTGTGTGTGTGTGTGTGTGTGTGTGTGTGTGTGTGTGGATGTGTTGTGTTGATGTGTGGATGTGGATGTGTTGTGTGTGTGTGGTGCGAGGTGCACGTGTGTTACCATGGCAACCTCCCGACACCACCACACTTACATACACACATTTCCCCACCAGCAAGTTCCATTGGTGAGTAGTGTGTGTGTGTGTGTGTGTGTGTGTGTATGTGTGTGTGTGTGTGTGTGTGTGAGTGGGTGGGTGAATGAGTTGTGTGTGGAGGGTGGGGGGTGGGGGTGAATGGTTTGATGTGGTTGCTATGTGTGTGTGTGTGTGTGTGTGTGTGTGTGTGTGTGTGTCTGTCTGTCTGTCTGTAGTGTGTGTGAGTGTGCTTGTGTTTGTGTGTATGTGGATGTATTGTGTGTGTTTGTGTGTGGTGGGGGTGGGGGGTGTATGGTTTGATGTGGTTGCAGTGTGTGTGTGTGTGTGTGTGTGTGTGTGTGTGTGTGTGTGTGTGTGTGTGTGTCGGTGTCTGTGTTGTGTGTGGTGGGGGGGGGGTGTATCGTTTGTTGTGGTTGGTGTGTGTGTGTGTGTGTGTGTGTGTGTGTGTGTGTGTGTGTGTGTGTGTGTGTGTGTGTGTGTGTGTGTGTGGATGTTTTGTGTGAGGGGGGTGGGGGGTTGGGGTGTACGGATTGATATGGTTGCAGTGTGTGTGTGTGTGTGTGTAGGTGAATGTGTTGTGGGTGGGGGGTGTATCGTTTGATGTGGGTGGGTGGGTGGCTGGGTGGGTTTTAATGTGTTGTGTGTGTTTGGTGGTGGGGAGATGAGGGGTGTAAGGTTTGATGTGTTGCAGTGTGTGTGAGGGGGGAGGGGGGATTTGTTGTATGTGTGGGGGGGTGGGGAGATGGGGGTGTATGGTTTGCTGTGGTTAGAGTGTGTGTGGGGGAGGTGAGGGGGGATGTGTTGTATGTGTTGGGGGTGGGAGATGGGGGGTGTATGGTTTGGTGTGGTTGCAGTGTGTGTGTGTGTGTGTGTGTGTGTGTGTGTGTGTGTGTGTGTGTGTGCGGGGCCAGTGTGTTACCATGGCAACCTCCCCACACCACCACAGTTACATACACACATTTCCCCACCACCAACTTCCGTTAGAATGTAGTGTGTGTGTGTGTGTGTGTGTGTGTGTGTGTGTGTGTGTGTGTGTGTGTGTGTGTGTGTGTGTGTTAGTTCACTACTTGTCAACGAACCTTGGTTATACATAATACATGCTACTAAAGTTAGGGCACAAATATAATGTAGTATGCTATGAAGTCAACTACACTCATAATAACGTCAGAATTCTTCTCCCCTGTCGTGTCTCCTTTCTCTGCGTCTGTCTGTCCTCTATCTGTCTGTCTGTCTGCCTGTCCCTTTATTGCAAACCACAAACAACTCTCAACTGTCCACAACTTCCTAAAATATCATAGTATCCTGCATTATACTACTTTTTTTCAGGGTAACTTGACCCAGATTTTCGTCCTTTTGCCGCTTACTTCACATGGGTCATTGGCAGAAAAGGGCAGCGCTACAGCTCCTCTTCAATGGCACTTTTTTGTGACTTACATGTTCTAGTATTAATCTATTTCTACAACTCAGTATTCAAGTTGGAGAGATGGAAATTTTAGGCCAAGTTAGAGTAAAATGGGTACAGAATTAATAAAGTCAAACAGCATACCTTTGGTGGGTGCAGTGGGAACAAGGCGACAGATCACAGACAGGATGACAATGGCGGAAATATCCAGCAAAATCTAACCACCAGCTTATGAAGTGACGCCAACAACACTCGCGCCTCACAGTCGGTTCAAACGCCCGTCCACTGTATCACTAAACACCTGTGGTTCTGAAGTATGATAACAGAAAATAAAATAATCGTGTAGACGTGATGTACTGATGCACTCTCTCCTCGGGGTCTATTTCTGACCTACTGTTTACTGCATGTTCGTCACAATGCTTCGAAATTGATGAGCCTCTCACTCGGACATGACGGCTGACTGAACCTTTATCCTTATCTTATACCCCTGACCTTTTACTGAATGCTATAAGAAAAACGAATTACTTAGTCCTAACCTAATTGAAAGTCTAATGACAGATGTTCTGCTCGCTTGACTTCCACGCGCACCTTTTGTGACGCAACAGATTAAGTCGGGGTGGGCTTCCTATTCAGAGAATGCAGTAATATGGATGGGTAACTGCGAAAAATTAGTCAGTCACTGTCCGCTGACTCTTCCTGCTTGGATTCCAGGGACAACGTTCCCGGGTTCGCAAGGGTTTGTATAGAATGGTAAATTCAAAATAAAGAAATAAGATAATCTGCTGACTTTTTCCTATAATCTTGCTAACAGACAGGCAGGCAGACAAAGGCAGACAGGCAGGCAGTCAAGCAGGCAGAAAAGGCAGACAGGCAGGCGGCCAGGCAGGCAGACAGACTGATAGACAGATATATAAACCTGGCCAAACACATAGCTTCATCGGGCTTTCTCGGTTGACTGTAATAACACCTCCTAGTAGCAGAAGCAACGATTTTTTTTTTTTTTGGGGTCGCTTTTCTGATTACATATTTTGTTTTCAGCCATACTTGTACCAGATCACGTCAGTTAATAATGATTTGTGTATTTGAGGATTAATAAAGCTTTAGTTTCACTCTGTATATGAGAAAAAAAAGGCAGTGAAAATATGATGTACCCCCCAACAGTCTAATACCACAGCCTTCTCCCATTCGCCTGTCTACTTTTTTTCCTTTAACCATTCTTTTCCCCAAATGGAGAGTTGTGGCAGACTCCTGTATTCCATAAACTAGCATGTTATTCGTTCTACTTACAGATTATTATGCGAAAATCTTGCACGTCATTGGTCACGAGATTTTAGGTAGAGATATTTTGAAGTGATGTAGGGGATGAGAACTCTCCATCTTGACTGCTTTTGGTCTGGGAGTTTACTGTTAGTAGTAGTAGTAGTTGAAGTAGTCCGAGAGATCAGCATTCAAGATTTCATTGACGAATAGTATGGAACCTTCAGGCTAGAAATGTCCGGTAGGGATACGACATATGAGCAGTGCCTGACTTGATCGGTTCCTTTTAATTCAATAAACGACATTTTGAGCATTATTTCAGCTCTCTATATCAATGCACTTCAGAGCTTTCAAAGTTTTCCAACCACATTTTCATATAGTAGTTTGTCTGAAGGGTACTACTGAGCCTTCATGACTAACACAGATAGTGGAGTACCAACATATCCAGTACTCCAATGCTAGGGAGGCCATGTGGGGTGCTTTTGGTCATGCCTGAGTTCGCTGGCTTTTCTTTGGTTTGTTCTTAAATTCTGGTGTCCTTAATTAACCCATAATGTACTCAAAGCATTTTCACAGAATGTTTACTTAATTATGCTTGTTATTTACGGCTAATTTTTAAGCCTGTTAACATTTCAAAAGGGTAATTACACAAGATACCAGTTATTTATTTGATGACATGCTCAGGTTAGGAGAGAAACTCAGACATAATTGTATTTCACGTTTATTTGTATCAACATCTACACTTCGTGGCTTTGGAAAGACAATGTTAGGTCGTTTCGAAGACTGGTGAGTAGAGAGGGACTGGCGGTGATGTGGTGGTGTGGGGCGGGATATTGTGACACACTGCAGTAAAGAAATGCCACATAGCTCTCTGTTGGCTGCTCCTGTTACTGGCCGCTCGTCACCCCTGCGAAAGGAATAATATCTTAGTTGACCCTCACTGCCACTGATTTATCGTATTAAATAAACTCGTCTTGAGATAGTAAGAATAAAATAAAAAAGTATGATCCAGGATTCACTGGGGTAATCATATCACAACCAGGGTCGTCTATGCCATATTCTACTGCATGTGACTTCGATGACATTGTGAATTGTGGATATGTGGAAGTGCAGCTATGTGCAGGTGTGTGTGTGTGTGTGTGTGTGTGTGTGTGTGTTCAAAATGATATTAATCAGCTTTATCCAAAATATATCGTTAAGAAGATCCTTACTTGACTGGTTGTAGGTGACTGTGTTACCATGGCAACCTCCCACGCCACCACATTAACATAAAGACATTTCCTCACCAGCAAGATCCGTTAGAGAGTATTTTGTGTGTGTGTGTGTGTGTGTGTGTGTGTGTGTGTGTGTGTGTGTGTGTGTGTGTGTGTGTGTGTGGATGGGTGGATGGGTGCGTCTGTGTGTGTGTGTGTGTGTGTGTTGTGTTGTCTTTGTGTGTGTGTGTGTGTGTGTGTGTGTGTGTGTGTGTGTGTGTGTGTGTGTGTGTGTATGTATGTATGGGGATATGGTTATATCTAAGATGGATCTGCAGGACTGTGTGGAACTGTTTGGCCTTATGTACGGCTTGGATAGGTAGTTCATAGGCTGATGAGGACTGAAGAGTGCAAGTATAAGCAGACGAGACTACGTGGTTCAGAGGCTGATGAAGGCTATGAGAAGACCATGAATGATTTGAGAGAGTTGTCATTGTATAATCAGACAGGACGTGTACAACTCCCAATATGGTGTGTGTAATAAGCAGTAAAAAGCCTTGCACGAGGAAGGTCGGAAGCTACAAACGTGCTATTGACATTACCAATAGGAGGAGTGTAATAGATAATAAACAACCTTGCACGAGTGGGAAGTAGGAGGCTTTAAAGACATACCATCAACAGATTACCAATAGGACGAGTGTAATGGACACCCATGTAATAGACACGAGTAAACACCCATGCCTGAGAGGTGGCGAGCTGTAAACACATACCAGTGATGTTACCAATAGGACGAGTGTAATAGACAGTAAACATCCTTACCTGAGAGGAGGCGGAAAGCTTTAGAAACATTCCAGTGACATATTAACCTTTATATTAAGCAAAGCACTGAGATATCTATTAACGCTTGCCATAAAAGACTGAACCTGAGTCTGTTATCTCGCAGCCACATACGAAAAGACATAAAACAAGGCATATCCAACGATTTTCAGTAAAGCAACGTCTCTTCAAGCTTATTCTTACTTCAGACGACTTTATTCAACTTGGGCAAGATATCTGCTAATGAAACGGGCAGGATATCTGGTAATCAAGGCTGTATCAACTGCCATCTTTCTAGTTCTAGTATTTTCCACGAAGCTCTTATACAATCGTCCAGAGAGTGCTAAATAAACAAAAAACATATGTTATACTGAAGAAGAGGCAATCGTAACTATAAAGGGTGCTATTCTTAAGCAGTCCACCCTCAGTCACACGAGAAGCCAAACGTACAAACACAAAGTTTCAGTCACACAAGGCACACACAAAATATATAAGATAGACGAAAAACGAAGCGAGCGCGCACGCGCACGCGCACACACACACACACACACACACACACACACACACACACACACACACACACACACACACACACACACACACACACACACACACACACACACACACACACACACACACACACACACACACACAAAATCACGTCCACCTCCTGTGATGTTTGACTTTTGAAGGACCGACCAACAAAAGACCGCAATCCATAAACCACTCTGACGATGCAGTAAATTTAGGCGTTTCGACAGGGACCAAGACTTTTACGAGAGAGTGAAATAAGGAGAGAAAGACTAAATCCAAAACGTAGGTCATAGAATCAGATGGGAGGAGGGGGTTGTGTTTATAAGGTTTTATGAATCTTATTCGTGTATGCTTGATTGACTTTATATTTTTAACTTCACTTCTCGTCCTCGTCCTCATCGTCGTCGTCTTTCTCCACCTCCTCCTCCTCCTCCTCCTCCTCCTTCTTAACATGATGATGATGATGATCATCATCATCATCCGTCTCCTCCTCCTCATCCTCTTTGTACCCCGTGGCTTATCTGAACGTAATCCCGATGGACTTACGTAGCACTTCTCCAGCAGTCCACCATTCTCCTCCCCATACCTAACCTAACCAATTCTGATGCAGCCTAACCGCATCTAACCCTACCTAATCCTACCCAGTCTCATTTAACCATACCATACCCGACATAACCCGACCCAATCAAGCCTAAAATGACTTAATCCAACCGAACCTAACCCAGCCTAACCCAAACAAATAAAACCCAACCCAAAACCTATCAAAACCGACGTATTCTAAAGCAATCTAACCTAATCCGTCTATATCTAGTCGAACTGAACCCAGCCCAACCAAAAAATTACCTAATCAGACCAAACCCTGCTCAAAGTGACCTAACCTAACTCTCGATCGCCCATAAATTCGCTAAGAAATTTTGCTGCATAAAGTCTACGGATGTCACACTCCAAGTTTCGCCTGTTCAGTGTACTATATACTGTAAGTATTGTGTGTGTGTGTGTGTGTGTGTGTGTGTGTGTGTGTGTAGGTGGGATGCTGTAGGTGGGATGGTGGTGGTGGGATGGTGGTGGGATGGTGGTGGTGGGATGGTGGTGGTGGGATGCTGGTGGTGGGATGCTGGTGGTGGGATGCGTGTGGTGGGATGCGTGTGGTGGGATTGTGGTGGTGGGATGGTGGTGGTAGGATGGTGGTGGTGGGATGCTGGTCGTAGGATGCTGTAGGTGGGATGCTGGTGGTGGTGGGATGGTAGTGGTGGGATTGTGGTGGTGGGATGCGTGTGGTGGGATGGTGGTGGTGGGATGGTGGTGGTGGGATGGTGATGGTGGGATGGTGATGGTGGGATGGTGATGGTGGGATGGTGGTGGTGGGATGGTGGTGGTGGGATGGTGGTGGTGGGATGGTGGTGGTGGGATGCTGTAGGTGGGATGGTGATGGTGGGATGGTGGTGGTGGGATGGTGGTGGTGGGATGCTGGTGGTGGGATGCGTGTGGTGGGATGGTAGTGGTGGGATTGTGGTGGTGGGATGGTGGTCGTGGGATGGTGGTGGTGGGATGGTGGTGGTGGGATGCTGTAGGTGGGATGGTGGTGGTGGGATGCTGGTCGTGGGATGCTGTAGGTGGGATGGTGGTGGTGGGATGCTGGTCGTGGGATGCTGTAGGTGGGATGGTGGTGGTGGGATGGTAGTGGTGGGATGGTGGTGGTGGGATGGTGGTGGTGGGATGGTGGTGGTGGGATGCTGGTGGTGGGATGCTGGAGAGTTTGGTAATGTTTTTGTTGTGACTGCTTCATGTGCCTAGTTACCTCCGCCAGTGAAGTTGAAGGAAGGTATGTATTCACCCTTGTCTGTGTCTGTCTATCTATCTATCTGTCAGTCTGTCTGTCTTTCTATTTATTTATCAATATGTCTGTCTGTCTGTCTGTCTTTCTATTTATTTATCTATCTGTCTGTCTGTCTGTCTTTCTATCTGTCTGTCTGTCTGTCTTTCTATCTGTCTATCTGTCCGTCTATGGCCAAGATACGTCAAAAACTTGCTATCGGCTTTCAATGGAATCTTGTAGGTAGGTGGGCACTGGGTCAAGAGAGAGACTACTCGATTTTTCAATAGATTTTTTCACTATTACGCTTTTGGCTCAATAAAAAGGAAAGTGAAAATCTAGGAATATACTGCACCTTAATGTGAAAATCTGGACAAATTTCTCCATAACAAAATATAAATAAAATTAATATCTTTTTCTTGACTTGAAAATATGAGTTAACTTCACTTCAGTTTTTTTTTCTGCATCTATGATCGTACAGTAAGCTGCTTTGGAAATTCTTTACATCTCTTCCTTAGCGATTTAATCAGCACATTACACCACAACACCCTCTTTTATGAGAGAGATGTAAACTCTGCCGATATGAAGCCGATTTTAATAGCTTACAAGAAAATGTTAAGACGTACTATGCAAAAATAAATAGATAAGGAAAGGGCACTGAGAAGACTCCCGTGCTTCCTAAAATACTGCCCTGTTTCCAAAAGGCGTATGACACAGAAATTTGACTTAGCTTTTAACATCAGGGGGAGCTGGATGGATGGATGGTTGGATGAATGGATGGATGGATGGATGGATGGATGGATGGGGAATCGTGGATCTTTGACTGCTGACCAAGTTCTTGCAGTTCCGTCCGTCCGTCCACCTACCGACAAAAATCATCATCAGTATCTTCATTATCATTATTATAATTGTCATTATTATTATTATTACCATTATTATCATTATCATAACTACAATCATCATCATCATCATCTTCGTTAAAATTGTTATCATGACTGTAATCATCATCATCATCATCTTCACCACCGTTATCCCAACTCTGTTACCTCGTACTGAACTTAAATCATCATTATCATCAGCATCAACATCATTATCATCATCATCAATATCATCTTTATCATCATTAATATCATCATCATCATCATCATCATCAGGCCCTGACATTACCACTGGAGGATTAGGACCCCTCTCATCTTTCTCCACTCTGATACATTGGTTGTTAGCCTCTTCCCATATCGGTGGATCTGCGAGTTTCATCTGTCTTGTTCCCTGTGTACCTCTTCCTCTCACTCCATCTCTGGCCTGCCATTCAGTTACGCTGCCTGTCCATCTGTTGCCTGCTCTGTGGAAGATGTGACCAGAGGATTGTGTGTGAAGGTACCTGGAAACAAGCTCAGAATTACCAGATGCGGGAGCTTCAGGCCTCTTTGGTAAATCCCCTTGGTGTGGTGTGGTGTGGTGTGGTGGGAGGGTTTTGTGGTGTAGTGTGGTATAGGGGGAGGTTGTGTGGTGTAGTGTGGTATGGAGGGGTTTGTGTGGTGTGATGTGAGGAGGGTTGTGTGGTGTGGTGTGTGGAGGGTTGTGTGGTGTGGTGTGTGGAGGGTTGTTTGGTTTGGTGTGTTAAGGGTTGTGTGATGTGGGGAGGGTTGTGTGGTGTGGTGTGTGGAGGGTTGTTTGGTTTGGTGTGTTAAGGGTTGTGTGATGTGGGGAGGGTTGTGTGGTGCGGTGTAGTGTGGTGTGTGAGAGTGTTTTTAAGTTTTGTGGTGTGGTGGGGTGTTGGAGGATGATTTTTTATGGTGTGGTGTGATGTGGGAGGGTGTTTATGTGTGGTGTGGTGTGGTGAGGGAGGAGGATTTCTTGTGGTGTGGTGTGGTGTGGAAGGAGGATTTTTTGTGGTGTGGTGTGGTGTGGGAGGGTGGTTCTGTGTTGTGTGGGAGTGTGATTTCGTGTCATGTACTGTAGTGTGAGAGACTGGTATGGTGTGGTGTGATATGGTGTGGGGGGATAGTATGGTGTGGTGTGGTGTTGATGAGTGATTGAATGTGATTTAGTGTGTGGGGCTGGTAGAACGTAACTTGGCTTCGCTATAATCTCTAAAGCCGATATGAGTACAACACCTGTCATCCGAAAATGGTTAGTGAGAAGCAGACGGGCAGGGCCGGTCCAAGAGCTACTGTGATAAAATGTAGAAAATCATGTGTTGTATCCTTAACATTAAAAAGAATATGTGAGGTTAATTCTTCCCTTTAAATAAAGACCAAAATATATGTGTTACTTCATTCATATTCATCCACTTTCTAACGATCCATAAAGAGACGGTGATCAGTGACTTATGAAACCCTGTTATGTGATCTATGGGATGTAATAAGCTTTTCAGAATATTGCGTAAGTGTCTCGTAATTGTATAGGTAAAAGATCCTATATTCTTGGCCTAATATTTACCCTTGAAATAAAACTATGAATGTGTGGAAATAATTCTGCCATTTGAATAAATATGGTATAATCAACCAAGATATACATACACGAACAGAAGCAAGCACACACGCACGCACTCACGCGCGCGAGCACACACACACACACACACACACACACACACACACACACACACACACACACACACGCACAGTCACCAAAACATTTTGAGGTTAAACGAAATGGAAAGGAAGATGTGACTCAGCCAGTGACTTGAAGATCATCGTCGTCGTCGTCATCATCGTCGTTGTCGTAATCATCATCATCATCTTCCTCTTCGTCCTAATCATCATCTTCATCGTCAGCATCATGTTATTGTCATCCCAACACTGTAAAAGATGTAGAACAGATGTTATATCAGTCATCACCCTTATCATCATATTCATCACTGCCTTCTAATCAAATTGTAGAATTTGTACGGGAGTCACATCATCATCATCATCATCATCATCATCGTAACTGTCATCATCCCAGCTGGTTCATAGAGTATATAGTTTCATCATAATCACCATCATCACAATAATCCCAGCTTAGTAATCTGGTATAGGAGTTTCAACATCACAGTTATCATCATCATTATCATCATATTCATCCCATTTCTGTTAGTTCGTACAGAGGTTAAATCCTCACCGCTATCGCCAGTACTAGCTGTAATATAATCATCAGCATCATTATCATCACCATTATCATCATCAGCCTGTGACACATCACTGCAGGATAAGGACCCCTCTCACCTGTCTCCACTCCGATCCTTTGGTTGTTAGCTTCTTCCGTCCCAGCTCGGTGGCTCTGCGAGTATCATCTCTATCTTGATCTCTGTGTGCCTCATCCTCTCACTCCATCTCTGGTCTGCCATTTAGTTACGCTGGCTGTCCATGCGTTACCTGATCTGTGCAAGATGTGACCTAAGGACTGCGTATGGACTGACCTGTAAACAAGAGGACAAATATACGTGTGTTGCAGCTTCACTACTATACCCTGTTCACTCTAACTTGGTGTAATATTGCAATCTCTTTCCTAAATTTTGTGTTGTGACAATGGGTTAACACTAGAATGGTGCTAGTCACGAAGAAGTGGTATGGAAATGATGTAGAGCTGTAAGTTCAATTCTTTCACTGAACTACGAGAAATAAGCTGCAAAAAACGAGTATCTCGGCCTTGGTAAAATGAATGAACAACACCACAATATACGTGTGTGTGTGTGTGTGTGTGTGTGTGTGTGTGTGCTTCAGGACAAAATAATTTACAAACAATATTTTTTTTTTCCATCACACTGTCCCCCTGAAATCTGATTCGCACTTATTAGTTTACATTTAGGTGCCAAACTGTACTGTTGGGTGGACAGGGACAAGGGGGCAGGCAAACCTAGTCCACCAGCCTGATCGGCACGAGAATCTACAGGACGACACTCACACTGTTATTTCACTGGTGCTGAGACACCAAGACTGAGGCGGTACAAGGCAGAGTTGCCGTGAATTGCACACTGGTTGTGACGTCATTAATGCACACGGTCTCGTTTAGTAACCAGGATGACAGAGGATGTATTGTTGGTATAACTACCATAAAATTTGGTGTACTGTGAATACTGGAAGGGAGGGTATAATTAATGATGTCAGACCTATTGTGATTCAAGTGTAAGGACGTTAGATGATTAAGAGAGTTAATAAGTCAGCAAATGTTGATTAATAACCAGCCAAGAGACAAGTAAGTTTATCCACATCCAAGTTTTCTAGTATATCAACTGTCCACGATTTACAACACTGTTTAGGTATTTCTTTAATATTACAAAGTAAGGGTGCACTGCTAATGGTTGGCACGTGTCTTGTAAATAATATATACATATATTTTTTTATGATATCGAAGGGTGGGTAGAGGTAGACTGTTCCACGACGTGTTCTTCCTTGTTTTAAATGACAGTATTATAGACAAACGCTACATATTCGTTGGTTTAACTGTGAAAGGTCTGACTAACAATACATGTTAATGCCTCCCAATCATGACAAAATCCTCCGTATTCCTGCACAATAACGTGAACAATCAGTGTGGAAAAAATTCCACACTAGTGTGGAATGACGTCCACCTGCCCACATCCATGCTCGTCGTTCTTTTGTTTTTCCACACTAGCAGACGATTTTCCACAAAACGGCAGCACTGGACTACAAGGCCTCCTCATCTCCCTCACACTAACAGCCCCCTTGTCTCATCAGAATTACGTCTAGTAGCCTCATAGGTATTATTTCTTTGGGCCATGATACTTCCTGGCTGTCAGTGCGGTATCCTTGTGTCCTAATGTAGTCACCTTAATGGCTAAAAACAGCAAATATCCAACACTTACCTCAGGGGAATGATGCAACAGCAACACACACACACCCTCGTCCTTCCATTGTCCGGCGACAACTAGCAAAAGTAGCCAAGTAGCGACGCCTACCAAGACGAGAAACTTGTCCAGCTACTTTTACAACCACTAGATTGTACCGGGGCCCTTTCATGGTTGGGGCAACTCTAGTAATCTATTCCAGGTACTGCTTGGCGGTAGCATTCAGCTGAGAGTGAGTCATATTACTCTGAGAGTGTTAATCTTTTCTTTCTACAGTAAGCGGGACAGAGAGAAGAGCACCGGAGCGAGAGAGTGAGCAGGAGATGGAGACAGCTTATTGAACAAAAATATTATGCTTAAAGGAAACCAGTTGATTCTACTGTATTAACTGATGCCCTTTGATCAAACTTGGAATATTTTGCGGTAAAGTACTTGGCACATTTACTTTAAATATACTTTGAGATTGAGGTAACACTACGTCCTTCCAGGGTAACTCCCCATGCTGCTGTCATGGCTACTGATGTACTGTGTAAATATGATTGTAAATGAGAACTCTTGTAAGAAATTAAATATAATGAAATAATGTGTGTGTTTTGTTTATTTTTGTCCTTTTATGATATGATTTACAAAAACGAATAACAAAAAAATGCACAATATTTAGATGGAATTAACATGAACTAGAACTCCAGAGGAACTTTGGGGGCACAAAAACCTTCAGCTTAGTTTTTGATACACTGTAGCCGACAATGAACTCTAAGGGATAATTGTCCTACATTTTTTTTTTATAAAGGGAACATGGACTTGGCTGCAACACTATAGTTACAAAAACACACACTTCAACTATTTTTTTAAAGGCATTGTAGCCCGTCATAAAATCAAGGGAATCATAAGCCCATAATTAGGTACAATGGAGTCCAGTAGAAATGTTAGGAATTGAAGAACTCTCATTGCACCTTTGGATTTTTTGAGACCAAATGGAACTGGACCAAAAGTTTGTGGATGTGTGAGCAGAACCACATATTTCAACTATTATATCTGTCTGTCTATCTATCTACCTATCTACCTATCTCTTCCCGTATCTCCTAATCAACCATCCTACCTACTTCTTCACTTACCTCATTTCTACCTCCCTCTCTGCCTTTAAACGTATTTGCTGCCTACTTCCCTGTCTACAGTACCCACCTGCCTACCAATCTACCTTCCTCCTGCCTGACTACCTACCTGCTTGTCTGACCCCTTACCTGCTTCTCTGCCTACCTACATATCTACCTCTCCCCGTTCCTACTTTCCATGCTTCCTTACCCAGCTCTTCCCACTTGCCTCCCTACCTACCTTCCTCCCAATCTTCATACATTATTGTCTCCTTCCTAATTTACCTTACACTCTACCTTCTTACATACCTCCCTTCTTACCCATTTACCTACCTTCTCTATTGCTACTTATCTACTTACTTGTCTGCTTTTTTCCTTGCCTACTTTTATTCCTGCCTTCCTACCTGCCTGCCTAGTAACCATATAGCGACCAGACTATCTACCTACCTACATATTTACCCATCCGAATCTGTATCTGCCTCCCTGCCTACCTTCATGTCTACCTACCTCCATGCCGACAACCACATTTACCTCTGTCTCAATCTCCCTACCGACTTTCCTTCTTACTTCCCTCCCTGCTTACCTAACTATTTGCTCTCATCTCCCCCTCAGTTCCCCTATATACCTATATACTTATCTGCCTAATTACCTACCTACCCACCAAACCGACTCCTTACATACCTGCCTGCTTACCTATCTCACTTTCTACCTACATCCACCTCTCTACCTAGCTCCGTTTAAACCTTTGATTACTTCTAAATTGCCCCTTTTTATAAAATAACCTATTACCAACTCACCTCTGATGGTCGTTTTCATGCCAAATTTACACCCTATATGATGAAAAACCGCGTATGAAAAAGAGGTATGAAACACCCGTAGACTTTACGTCTCAGCTATTCCCTATTCTGCCTATCCAACCCCAGCATTTTCAGGACAAATATTGGATACCACTTTCAGATTAACACTCAGATCTATTTAGGGTTTCATTTTGGGCTCAATGTTTCCATTGGTTCCCTCTTGATGCCCGATTTTTAAAAAGGTACCCATTTTTACCTATTTCCCTGTGATGATATCGTGATGAAACCTGGCCCGTGGGATAGAGGACTGAAGAATAGGATATATAATTAATCGACCGTCGACGCCGGTCAGTTTTCGTCTAAAATGCACCGTTTTCGAGATATTTGCAGTTTTGTGTTTTGAAGCCTGATTTGGGCTGAAAACACCGTCTTCACATGCGAGGTGTCTGTGGAAAGAGAAGGGAAAGAGAAGAGGACTTGTGAAGACTTTACTAGGGGATCAGACTCTTCCTCTTCCATTGTCAGCCTCTTCCTCATTATCGTCCTCCTTCAGCACCATCCTCTTCCTCCTCCTTCTCTCCCAGGACTAACCTATTACTCCTCCTCCTCCTCCTCATTATCATAATCTTCTTCATCATCATCATCAGTACCATCCAACTCTTTGTCCTGAAAACTTTTCACTACTTACCTACCAACGTACTTACCTCCCCAAGCAACTCCCTATCAACCTGTTTGCCTATTATAATATTATTGTGGGGACGGCTTAGTGAACGTAATCAGTGTCTATCCCGGCTTAGTCAACGTTATCAGTGTCTATCCCGGCTTAGTCAACGTTATCAGTGTCTATCCCGGCTTAGTCAACGTTATCAGTGTCTATCCTGCATCATTTGTTTCCTACACCCACAGACACACTCACGCCCACACCAGCACAATGAACCGTTCCCGCAACACAAAAGACCCCATCAGACTGGTTTCCAGGTGAGCACTGTTTATCGGCCACCCTGTATGGTAACTGGAACCAGGTTTAACAAACTTGCCAAATAATGTGAAGCTACCTGTATTATTTAGGTTAAATAGAAAACATAATTACCTGGTTCACAACCTTGGGAGATTTAGTTACAACCTTCCTTAGCGATTTATTCATCTTTATGTATATTACTGATGCTATGTTGATATTAAAACGTTATAAAACAGTATACAAGAGACTGGTAAGGTGTAATATATTAAGTAAATACCCAAGCAAAGGGTGCTACGAAGCCTCATATGGCACCAAGATTGTGGCTGAATTACAAATATTAATCTTTATACAAATATTACATCTTACACAAGTACAGTACTGTATATTGTGCAAATATTAAACTTTACAAAAACATTAAACCTAACACAAGTATTAAACCTTACACAAATATTAAACATTAAGTATTAAACCTTACACAAATATTAAAACTCAAAAGTATTAATCCTTACACAGTATTAAAACTTATACAAATATTTGACACTCCACTTCAGGTCAGTTACGTTTTTTCTTTCCTCTCTTTTTTTTGCTTTATTCTTGCAGAGGAAAGAAAAAAAAAGATATATATATATATATATATATATATATATTTTTCAGCCAGTAATGTGGTGGTGTCCTTACCCTTCCAGTACCGTGGTGGTGTCCTTACCCCACCAGTACTGTGGTGGTGTCCTTACCCCTCCAGTACTGTGGTGGTGTCCTTACCCCAGCAGTACTGTGGTGGTGTCCTTACCCCAGCAGTACTGTGGTGGTGTCCTTACCCCATGTTTTTGTAAAGTTTACCCCAGCAGTACTGTGGTGGTGTCCTGTACCCCTTGTGTAAGTACTGTGGTGGTGTCCTGTATGAAGCAGTACTGTGGTGGTAATTCACCCACAATCTGTGGTGGTGTCCTTACCCCAGCAGTACTGTGGTGGTGTCCTTACCCCAGCAGTACTGTGGTGGTGTCCTTACCCCAGCAGTACTGTGGTGGTGTCCTTACCCCAGCAGTACTGTGGTGGTGTCCTTACCCCAGCAGTATATATATATGTCCTTACCCCAGCAGTATATATATATATATATATATATATATATATATATATATATACCGTATGGTGTCCTATATATATATATATATATATATATATAATATATATACATATACCCTTCCATACCGTGGTGGGTTTATTGCTCACCAGTACTGTGGTGGTGTCCTTACCCCTCCAGTACTGTGGTGGTGTCCTTACCCCAGCAGTACTGTGGTGGTGTCCTTACCCCAGCAGTACTTAAATGCCAGTGTCCAACTTTCCAGTAGCTCCATGGTGGTGTCCTACGCTCCTCCAGTACTGTGGTGGTGTCCTTATATAGCAGTACTGTGGTGGTGTCCTTATAGCAGTACTGTGGTATATATATATATATATATATATATATATATATATATATATATATATATATATATATATATATATATTTCCAGCCAATACCGTGGTAGTGTCCTTACCCCACCAGTACTGTGGCGGTGTCCTTACCCCACCAGTACTGTGGTGCTGTCCCTACCCTTAAAGTAGGTCGGTGATCTCCTTAGCTCAGTGGTATCATCTAGTATATCTAGAATAAAACAGACAAATATAAAAGTACTAGATAGATTCAGGAGCAAAAGGCCCTAATAGAGGCCTTTGCTAAAATCTATGAGAATGAATCACCTTGTTTCCGAAAATCCTTAACAAGTGACCGACGGACAGGCTCGCTCCTACAGATGCTCCCTCATCCAAAAATATATCATCGGACTGTAATGGTCACACCGTACACCGCGTTTTACCGGCCATAAGATGCATGACGTGCCTGAGCTGGGTCTCCATTCTTAACGAAGATGAAATCCCACTCGTTGGCAGCCAGAAATATGAATCCTTTACCCTTCATATAGTTCACAAATTCTATTGGGAAGCCATAATGATCGACGATCTCCACAACCAACACTCGCACTGCCACATCGTCCCATGGGATAGATTTTACGATGTTCATCTCGCTTCCTTGTGTGTTCAGACTGAGCATGTCAATTGTGGAGATGTTAAGGGCAACGAGGTAGGAGTGGAGAGGGAAGCAGTAGGACATGGCGTACGTTCTGGACCCCGAGTTGATGAAATTCAGCAACTCTGAACTCTCATCAATGTTCATGGACGCTTCCAGCTGGTAACTGGACCCTCTGACGTACCACCTGGGGTGAATGTATCCAGGACGGAGGCTGAGGGACACGTGGACCGATCTCTTGGTGAAGCGGTCGGGTGAAATGCAGGAGTTGGATGTCCACGCCTTACGCTGCTTCTGACGGAGGCTCTGGTAGCTGAATGAATACGAAGGCTTGGGATGAATGCCTATCGACTATACGAGCATCATTAAGGCAGGTAATCAAGTTTTACCAAGTCACAATAGTCTCATAGAATATGAAGCACAACAGTCTAATTCACATTCAGATCCCAAACTGAACTGATAGGTACTAGACTACCGGTTCTCCTTGCCGTTATCTGTAGGGGTCCGGCTCAATAAGCAGTCCTGTCCAGTTCAGCTGCTGCTCCAGCCACAGTGTGTTGGATAACTGTTGGCCATCCAGCGCCCCGGCCTCTACGAAGAACCCTCCTCTCTCACCTTAAAGAAACATCAGTTTGTGTGCCACTAACCCTCTTTTGGTCAGGATAACGCTTGTATTTTATTCCTGCTAACGCCAGACGATTTTATCCAGCTGATGTGAAGTCACAGACGCCTGAGAGAGACCTTTGTTCAGTATAGGAAAAAAACAAACTCGTACTGGATTGGTTGATGCAGGAAATATTTGACAACTTGACTTCGAAATGGCTCCCCGAAGCTGAATGAAATCGTCTGTCGGCTGCAAGGTTCAAACATAAAGGATACCACCAGATTCTGTGGATTATAAAAATAGTAACAACAACAACAACAACAACAACAACAATAAAAATAAAAATAATAATAATAATAATAATAATAATAATAATATAATTTTTATTAGTTGATTGGTGGGGACACCCATCATCCACTCACTCGATGTAGTGCTGGCTCCAGGTGACTATACTGACAAGCCAAATAGCTTCTTGTAAACCAGGAAACCATTTATTAACCATATAACCAAATGATTCCTGGTGGTTCAGTGATTTTAAGTCGTCCCAACCGGAGGAAGCCTGCAAGGCTCTTCCATTTCAGTTCATTGCCCATTTAATGCCACTCAGGGAAAAGAAAGGTTGGTCACCACTGCCTTAAATGTTGTGACTGAGTAGCCTAGCCAAGGGCCCCTACGCCCCTGATGGGACAAAAAAGGATGGAATGATGGCTGTCTGGATGGAACTCAAAATGAGATGGAACTCTAAATGACTGAAGTTACACAAATTTTACGACTATGAATTATAAAGCACTACCGTATCTTGGATACAGATGAAATGCTATTTTCCTTCATCTAAAAACATATTCACCCCTTTAGTTAGGTGCCATATTAGATGACGTAGCCTAGAGATATGAGAGTGTAAATAGAAATGTAAATTGTCAAGATATATGAGAGTGTAAGTAAAGAAGTAAGTGGTCTAGAGATATGGGTGTGTATGTAGAGAGGTAAATAGTCAAGAGATATGGGGGTGTATGTAGAAAAGTAAATAGTTTGGAGATATGGGGGTGTATGTAGAAAAGTAAAGTCTAGGGATGTGGTAGTATATGTAAACAATAATTTGGTAAATAAATAGGGTTGAGGTACTGTATGGTGGTACAGGTAGAAAAATAATTGTTCTTGAGATAAAAACGTGTATGTACAAAACAAAGCCTTATCATCAAACATCCTTGAGATATGATGATGTATAAATGGCCATGTACTACCATGTGCGTTTAGTTGGTCCATAGTATTTGTGGTGAGGTTGTAGGACTGGGTGGACGGCGGGTGGAGGAAGGTGGAGGTGAGGGCGTGGAGGACATCAGGGGGGGTGGATGGCATGTGGTCCAGCGGTAACGCAACGCCCTCCTGGACATTTCTCTTCACTGGCTGATAGAAGAACATGGCTTAGAATTAATACATACTCACTGCACGGAGGTAATGAGACAGGTCATTCAATTTTTCTTTTTCAGTCTACCATGGAACAGTGCCTCTCAGCCTAGTATGTGTCATGTACTCCTCCAGGCCAACCCAGTATAAACACTCGCTCTTGTTAGTTGTGAAGAGTTTGGTGGCTGTGTGAGTGAGGGCGAAAGTAGTACAATTATTCATACACACAACTTCTGTTCATAAACAAGCAATTCTGCACAATTAAACAAGCAATCTTACATTCTGTTCACAGACAAGCAATCTTACACACAACTACTGTTCAAGATAGTTTGATTCATTCAGCGATATGACAACATCCCAAAGACCACATTATCGTGAACTTACAGGAGGCTTTCTTGTACCTCCTTCTTTTCGATCTATCATGCATCTATCACCTAAATAATATGTTTTGCATTTTTTTCTTTACCCACGAGGAGTGCATACATGACACAGAAGACAATGATGACGTGATGCATACTCTAGATTGTCTGTTTCCTGAGATCCAGAAGTCCTCTTACGTCTTGCATACTCTCACATGTCACCATTTTGGCTCTAATACCCACCGTCCATACTGAGTACATGACAGGAGTGTGTCAATGAAGACTGATAGCATGATATTAAAGGGGATTTTTGCCTAGAACACGGCTGGCTGGGTAGTGGGCAGGGTACGGGAATCCTCCGGAGGTTCTAAGAAAACGTATTACCTTTAGCAACCGGGATCGCTAAAGAAAACTTTTTAGGGCTGTCTATCGTGTTATAACCGCTAGTGTTACAGAGAGAATGTTTAGGGTAACTGTGGTATTATTCATTTATCTCATTCAGGTTTCATAGAGCCGCCTATTGTGGAGTAAGGCTGCACTGGGTTCACATTTCAGATGAACCTGGACTACAACTACTGCTAATCCTTCGTATCAAAATGGAAAGAATACTGGAGTGAAAAAAAGGAGAATAAGGAAGCTATCTGGGATAATAAATAACTGCTATGGACACTCGTTTATCGTACAAATTGGTCAGATCTTTTGATTATAAACAAGGCCCATGATGAGGCTTACAAGAGCTAATTTTTATCATAGAACTACAATTATCAAAACTGCGTGTGCGAGGGTGTGGGTCAAGCCCCTGTGTTCTGACGATACTTTCTGGGGCATTTGGTGATGATATACCACACCTGATCAATCTTGTATCGCTGTTGACTGCAAGCTGCATTGTGGGATGCAGGCCGCTCAAATCTGACAATAACAGGTGTTCCGTCAGTGGCTGTCAGATGTTAGGGGTTTGCTTACACTTTCGTGGACTCAGTTTGTACATCTTCAGTCCGATGGCGTGTTGTATAAGCCATTCCTGCTACCTCCGGGAACTTTTATTCAGCGTAGGAGAGATTTTTAGGAGAGTTAGGAGATTTAGCAGATTTTTAGATTTCTAGAACTAGGGGGTTAGATACGGCTTTCATGCATTCCATCACTGCAAAAAGGTCTCCCCTAAACTGAATGATACTGTTTGAAAGTAGAAATAA
This sequence comes from Coenobita brevimanus, assembly GCF_032717465.1. Classification (NCBI taxonomy): domain Eukaryota; kingdom Metazoa; phylum Arthropoda; class Malacostraca; order Decapoda; family Coenobitidae; genus Coenobita; species Coenobita brevimanus. Next base: position 3,072,564 of record NC_137049.1, read on the forward strand.
ATAAATAATGGGGGAATCTCTCAATATAAAGGTCTCCACTTAACCTTCATCTGGCAGTGGGAGTAGGACATGAATATATGATGCAGTACAGACAGCGATTATTTTGACTCAGCCGTCCCCGAATGACACAAGAAATCGCCCTGAGGAGTGGAAGAGGATAATTATAAATGGGCCATCCTGTATATAACTTGTCCTTAATAAATAATAAGTAAAAAAAACAATGGCTTACCGAAAACCAAAATGATAATCCGGCCAAGAAGACGAAGATCACGCAGAGAGGCAGACGATGCACCTCCATCACCATCACTATAGTCTGTTTAGTCTCGCCTGACAAAGATCCTTAGCCCATTTCAGCTTGGTTAACCCACCCCGTCCCGACGACGTATGGGTACGTTGCAACGATTTGCATTTGCCAGTCCCGGCGACGTACCAGTACGTCGTGCAATTGCAAGGTCGCTAATTTGCACAATTTTCAATTTTCGCACGTGATTTTTCGTATGTATACACGGGACACCTGCCTCTATTCCTGTACAAGATACCAAGCAGGGACAATGCCTTACATTGCATAACCTCCCCCCTCCCCCCCTCACGACATTGTCTTGGCAAAGGACCTGTTACCAGTGACCTGGCTAGTAAAGTTATTCAGGGCCAGAGTGATTCCCCAATCGATGACAATGTGGAGGACAATGTTTACATAGCATTAGAAGAAGAAACAGCCAGAAATAATGATCAGGTAGTGTGGCAAAAATAGGTCAGGTATGGTGATTAGTTAGTGAGTGAAACAATGCTTATAATGCCTTTATTACTGCTTGAAAACCAATATACTGTCATACTACATATACATTCGTACCAAGTAAATAAATAAATACCGTTTATGAGTGGATAAAATAGTTACCCTCCCATAGAACTCGTTTTCTTTGGTGCCAGCATGTTAGAAAACCCACTCAGGTAAGGAGGAACTCCTACCTGGATTGGGCACTTTAAACCTCAGGTGAGCGATTTCTCTATGAATTTTCGATGTTTCTCACCAAAAGCGAAGGTTTTAGCCAAAAAAAAAAAAAAATCGAAAATACCTCGGGACTGGGGGATGTCGGAGGTGCGGAAAACCTCGGTACGTGACGGGTTAATGGCCAGATATAGTCATACTGGAGAATAAATTAAACTAGTAACCAAGGACACTCATTCCTACCTCATAACCTATCAAATTTCACGCAACCATGATTAGGTATTCAAACTGCATGAGTGGTTAAGCCCTCTCAGGTGAAAACGAACCAGGTACTGCTGGTTTGCCTTCACCTGCCGCAGCCTGGCCCTTCCCACAGCTGGAGCATTAATTCGTGGCTTCATGAATTTCGATGCGCCATAGTTGTGTGGTAGGAAAAAGTCTCCTTGGTTACTATAGTCTGTTTGTTTTCATCACACGGAACTCCCATAACAATGTTTTCATGAAATTCAGTGAGAATTAGTTTTGAGGTAAGAATCTTCTTGGTTACTAGTCAAATTTACTCGTCAGTCTACCTACACTTGCCCACAACTAAAATGGATGGGGTTGGGGATATTTGTCAGGTTAAAATAAATGCCCTGTTGACATTTTTGCCTCACAGTTCAAACACATTTGACCATCAACAGATCTGAAAGAAGATAAGGATATTTGTTCTGAAAAACGCGCACTGATTGGCCATTTGTGAGTTTGGGACTAGAAGAACTCTTAAAATATCGACAATGATAAGTTTTGCAATATCAGCATTAATTCCGTTTAAATCAGATAATTATCGTGTGGAAGTTGCCTTGACATAGGCCTACACTTTATGTATAATACTATGACTTGATTTAGCTGTAAACAGGAAATTAATATGCAGTTCATCAAACACTATGAAAATATGGACGGTCTTCGATATTGTACTTTCCTTATTTACGGTACCATAATAAACTCCACATTGTTCAGCAAGTACTTGATATTATGCCAAAACTATTTTCTCGCGATATTTTTCTATTTTAAACGCCATATGTGCTAAGAGTAAGAGACCTTATTTTCACATGATATTTTTTCTATGCTAAACGTGATTTGTGCTGACACTGCGATGAACTGTGTCGATATTTTCAACTTCCTTGTAGCCCAAAACTCGCCAGTGGCCACTTTCTATGATATCCTTAAGTAATATTCCGAAAAAGTTTGTTATATTCCGAATATCACATCACTGAGTATCAGAAGTCACTGCTCACTGCCTTGTCATTCATTGTTATGAAGCAAAATAAAATTGGGGAGTCCGTATGTAGCGCTCCTTCTAAAAATTCACTTGTGGTATCTTCTGTGTTGCGGGGTCGGCTTAGTTGCGTGGGTGTGGAAGTGGGAGTAGGAAATGAATAAATCAGATCAGTTGCGTGGGTGTGGAAGTGAAAGATGGAAACGAATGAATTGGCTCAGCTGCATGGGTGTGGTGGTGGCAGTAGGAAATGAATATATGATGCAGGGTAGACACTGACAAACTGACTGAGCCGTCCCTGAAACACTCAAAAAATCGCCTGAGAGAATACAAGGAGGCGCGTTATAAATGGATCACTTGTATTTATATTTACAGCTGTATCAATTCGCTGGTCTATCATTATTCCATTCAGCCCGAGTATGTATTTCTTATTCTTTCTTACTTTCATCCTTTCTTTCTTTTTTCCCACTTCTTTCTTTCATTTTCTGTATTCCTTCTTTTTACTTTTTCCATCTTCCAGACAATACCACTTAGCATAGGTTTTAGGAACTGGAAGGGTTAGACAGCTTTCACAGTCCTCTTCAGAATGACAGACTCTTCTCATGGTAAATAAAATCGTCTTTCTAGCAGTGAGAATACGTTAAAAAGGATGTCACCCGGATAGAAAGGGTCAAGTAATGTGCTAAGGAAAGGTTGTAGAATCGTGGTATTGTCTTTCCCCACCACTGAGCCACGTGAATTGAGCCGCAAAAGGAAAGTCTAGGCAAAGTTGAGGAAACAGAGGAGTATTTTCGCTTACCGTATTTTTACACGATCCTTCCAGGCTTCTAGTTTCGTAAAAGCGGCTATTGATGACTTTGGTACGAATCTGTGGATTTATATGACGCGGAGCGAGTGAGCGAGAGACCGTAGAGTGAGTGAGTGACTAGAGTAAGCAAGGGAGTGGCGCAGAGTGAGTAGCTAGAGTGAGCGAGTGGGTACTGTACAGGGAGGGAGTGAGTATAGAGGAAGTGAGGGGAGTAGGATATGGGGTGAGAGACCTGAAACCGCCTCGGGAAATGTACAGTCACCTAAACAAATGAGTCGGGCCTTTTACCGCACGTATCTTTGTGAAACATAGACGAAACGTTGTGATGTACGACCCACACTGTTATTATAAGCTACAGAATCCTCCTTGGTATCTATTAAGACTCGACACTACATAAAACTCCACATACATGGTGTCATATGCTTTGAGGAAACATGTTAGTAGATTAACTTGTCTGGGGAACTCGCTAATTTTTCACATCGATGGGGCCCCGGAGATGTGATATTTTTTGAGGTTGGCTGTACGTGAGGTAGGGACGGAGCGGAATATAGGGCTTCTTTCCTTGTAATCCCCTTCAGTCTGGTGACGTGGTTTTGTATTTTATCGTCTGACGGAACTGGACTACTCTCACCACCTGAATGCTAAGTCGTGGTTGCTTGAAATTTGATGAACATTAGTTATGAAGTAGGACTGACTCTCCTTGGTTACTAGTCAGATTTATCCTCAATTCTGATTGCACATGGCCATCAACTGAACTGGAAAGGGAATCGGTATCTCCGTCAGACGAAAACAAGCAGCCTTAATTATATCTGAAACGTGAACCCTGTGGACTGCAGTCCTAAGTTGATCTTCCCCTGCAGTTCACCATCTTCCTTTTGTGAGATAAGGAAGTAGTTGAGGGGCGTTTGTATAACCAAGCAGATGAGCCACCTGGTTATATGGGTGCCACCACATGAAGGAGTCCATCCCTGCTGTTATTGGGCTAATTTATTCAGTCCAGGAGAGCTGTGTGAAGAGACAGACAAATGAGAAGAATAGGAGCGTTGAGGTATTGATATGGATGTGATTTAAAACGTTGTGATAAATATTTTGAGATGATATCCTTAATTACTACAACTACTACTACTACTACTAAACACACACACACACACACACACACACACACACACACACACACACACACACACACACACACACACACACACAAGGATATATTTGTTGTGGAAGGACTTTCATACACAAGCTATTAAATCTGAAACAAAACTCCAGAGGGCATTATAAAATATGTGGCTTTAATATTTAGAATCTTTATTAATCAGCACTAGGGAATAATGTGGCTTAGGGTCAAACAGGAACGAGTAGAATACATGGTAGTTAAATGTAAACAAGTCCGTAAAATGTGAAATAAATGAATAATAATACAGGGCAACGTAACACACACAAGTTCAGAAGGGAGTGCGTTAAGGAAGGGGGAGTGAAAGATGAGGAGGATACCAAAGGATCGCTTAATGTGGAGTCAAGGGCTAAGGAAATGAGAGAGAGAGAGAGAGAGAGAGAGAGAGAGAGAGAGAGAGAGAGAGAGAGAGAGAGAGAGAGAGAGAGAGAGAGGAAATGGGGATATCCAGCAAAACACCCAAATGCCAATGAAGTATTTACACTGCACCAACCCATATTTGCTCCACTGCAGAACCGGACCGTTTCCACGATAAGAATGTGATTGCCAGAGTTAACCCATCCTCATTATGAAGAAGTACGAATGAGGAACGGGTGTCTATAGGAAGAGTGATGCCTGTGAAATTGGAAATGTTATACTAGCTACGTTTCTGCGTGTGTCAGAGTCTGCGTTTGTCATGAGTATAAATATTTACATACATTAGTTAAAACTGTACAAAGGGATCGAAAGGGAGCAAGAACTGAACAAGTAACAATGTGATACTAAATAAGTTACATAGGCAAAGTGTTTAACCCATACATTGGTTTGGTGTCTGCATATTAGGATGCTTTGCTTATTCTTGATGGATAGATGTGTGTGTGTGTGTGTGTGTGTGTGTGTGTGTGTGTCTACGCAGGGTGTAAGCGCAGCTCAGCCTTTGAAGAGTTAGCTGGCAGGATACCCGAGGCACCGTATGCATAATAGCTGCTACTGACAGCGTAATAACAATAATAATAATAATAATAAATATACTCGGAATGAAAAATTCCCTGTACAGGGGGTTGAACTATCAGACTATGTAAACAAAAGAAATGCTTAAGTAGTATAAAATAGTCACTTGACCACTATCCGGCGACTATTTCAGGTCTTTAAGTATAATATGTACTATACAACTTTCACCTTAATTTGGCCCAGAGCTTCGTCCTATTGCAGCTTATTTCACATAGCACAGTGGTAGAAAAATGCAATACTACTGCTCTGCCTTTTTTCAGTAGCACTGCTTCTTGGCTAGCACCGGATTCTATTGTTAATCTAATGTTGCAGTTCAGCATTTAAGAGAGAGGGCAATTTAAAGCCAAGTTAGAGTAAAAGGAATATAACACTAAATATATACACACTAATAACTATTGTCGCCTCCTACACAATGAAAAGTCGAGCATACGTTCGCCTGATTTTAACATCCTTTACTTCTCATTTTCCTCTGCTCAGTAATTTTCCTAAGTTGAGAATTGAGAGAGGCTTAGTATACTTCTCTGCTCACAGGTACACTCACGATCACTAATCTCTGACCAGAGACGCGTGGCGGGCAATTTTATAACCACACACGAGCCACGCATTCGAACACAGCCTCTACACTCCTGGGCTGGACAAAGAACTGCAACCAGGTGTTTTGAAGCTTTCTACTGCTTATATCTCTGATTATTATTACCATATTTTTATAGTTTCTCTTCCATATTATAGTAATCTGCGTTTTTGACGCGGGCTGACAATTCGTCAATCAATCAGCACTTGGGCAATTTCCATCAAGTAAATAGGCACGTGCCACTGTACGTGGATAATGCCTTCATATATATTAATCATTTATGAATTAGAGGCATTAACTGGCACACATTTTGACCAGAGGGAGCATGCAGCTAGACGTAGCGTAGTAATGGTACAACTATTCCCACTGGATGGTAACGGGGCCTGATATGACTAGGAAAAAAAAAATTAGTTCAGGGTAACAAGTAATGGTAAATTTTTGTCAATTAGTATTATGTGAGTGCATTCAAGTACTTAAGTAGTGTGATGAGTAAGGATGGAACTTTTGGGGATGAAGTGCTTGAGAGCGTACAGCAGGGAAGGAAGGTTGTTGGTTCACTGAAAGCAGTGATGAGATATATGGAGGTGAATATGGAAGTTAAGAAGTCACTGCATGATAGTACTGTGATCCCTACCCCGACGTATGGAGGCGAGGCGTGGACCCTGCTAGAGGGAAACAAGTCAGAGTGAGAGCAGTGGAAATGAGTTACTTGAGAGGAGCATGTGGAATGAGATGGAGGGACAGGTTGATGAATGAAGAAGCGAAGGAACGTTGTGGGGTGGATGTGGATGTGGATGAGAAAACACTGAGGTGGTTTTGACATGTGGAGAGAATGGAGAATGAAAGAAGAAGAGGATGTATGTAAGTGAAGTGGAGGGAGGGAGAGGGAGAGGAAGACCGAGGATGAGGTGGAGGGATGGAGTTGAGAGGTATATGAGGGAGGGGGGAGTGACTTATGGGGAGGGCAGTCAAAAGGTGGGTGACAGAGTGACTTGGAGGCGTTTTGTCTGCGGCCACCCTTTGCGGGATTGGGCGTCGGACTGTAGCTAGACATTATTATAAAGCATACGTTGAATATGTCGTGTGGGTGCCGGCTGCTGTGGTAGTCGTGGATATCTCTCCACTATCACCTGTCAACGGCTCCGTTAAAGGCTTGCCTCACAAAATAGGTCAGTGAAGTAATAAACAGATTAATAAAACTCAATATGAATGTCAAATAGCATCACATACTCATTACACACTAGAAATAACAGCTATGACCAACTTTCATGTCTATTTCTTAAAATGCATATACATTACTTGAAAAGGTACTATAATATGCAAAGCGAAAGTGTTTCGGTGATGCTTAGAAAATTGTATATTGAAGCACTAACCTTTCTCGAACGATGGTTGAACGTGTCTGATTGTGTAGCCTACGCCTGGCCACGACTTTGGCTAACCCGCTGGTCAGAGATTAGTAATCATGAGTGTACAAGAGCTCTCCTAATATTTCTCTTCTGCCTCTAACTCATCTCTGCCGGCCCTTATTTCTAAGCTGAGAGGGGTCTTGGATGTGTCTCTCTCCTTTGACGATGCCCTCTGATGTAATGCGTCAGGAAGGATAGTGACGAACATGCCCTAATTGTGATGCAGACGCAGTGGAATAGAAGGTCAGCTTTTGTCCCACCTAGGCCTACTGTACCACGGACTTTTGAGTACAACTGTTCTTAGAAAAAAAGAGAAAAACAGCCATGCCTCAAGATAATACTAACAGAGCCTATCATGATATGTTGTTATGCGAGTGGTATAAATTATCCACATGACTATTAAAACGTATTATTTTAGTATTTCTTTGTACCTCCAGAATCTTTTATTCACCTTTGGAACGATGTCTGGCAGTGAAAGAGTTAATGAAGGCTATATCTGACCCTCCCTTCACCGCACAAAGAGCCACCATCAAGTTGAGTAAAACTGCCTGGTAGTAGCAAAAATATACTGCGCGGGAGTACACAGTCACACTTTAATGGTTTTGATTATTGGAGTGTTCAGTTCCTGTGAAATTGTAAGAACGGAAGGATCAGAGACAGTCGTTAGACGAATGAAAAAGGCCGTCGAAGCACATTTTGGCATATTTTGCAAAAGTCAGTCAGCATACCAAATCTCAAACTAACGGTCCACGTTCTAGCCGAGTAATTATGAAACTCGTTCAAAGTCCAGAAAAAGTGTAGAGCTGCAGTATCACAGCACAGAGTTTCCAGAATTAATGTTCAGTGTCACATTATTTAATGTAACCAAATGCATTGATATTTATGTCCTCAGTTGAATAAACTGGTAATAATTCTTTGACCAGGACACGTACAGGCATTTAACACTCCTTTTACCAAGGCATGTACAGGCTTTTATCACTACTCTGAGCATAACACATACAGGTTGTTAACATTCCATTGAACAGGTAATGTACAGGCTGTTAATACATACAGGGTTCTAACACATACATGTTGGTATCACTTCTCTGACCAAGGCTCGTATAAGCTGTTAATACTTTCATGGCGGGATTTTGAGTCCAACCTGCAGCTCTCGTTCCATTCCTCGTAGACGTGGTCGCTGTCTCCGTCCTCACCAGCATCACCACTTAAAATCACTGCTCTTGAGTGTCCTGTGCCCTGTTCTGTGTGGCCTGTGTCCTCTTCTGTGTGGCCTGTGCTCTGTTCTGTGAGCTCTGTGTTCTGTTCTCTCTTGTTCCCAGCCTCGTTTTGGCTGCTTTGGTTGTTCCTAAGGGAAGCTGTAAATACAATGAGAACTGTGACAAACTGCATAATTTATGCTGTTGAAAGTGAGATCATCAAATCATACTCATAGTAACACTTCCACTTAATCTACAATAACTACCACAAGTTTTAGCCGTATTTTCTATGCGCAGGTGGAACCAGTGATGTCAGTATATATGCTGGTTTAAAAGTAGTCTTCAAACAATACTCCTACATTGCTGGACGCACTAATGTTACCAAATATTTGTCTAATTACATATTCATTTACAGGCAATGCACTTTTTTGAGAACTTAAGGAGACTGTTGAGTGATTAGTACACCTAGTTCTCTTTCCCAGCTAATACTTCTGATTGAATTTATAACAAAGAGTAGCTAGTTCTTGGATTTGTAAAACCGATTGAATTAACACCATAGAGTTGTTGGTTCTTGGATTTGTAGGACCGACTGAATTTATTACAGTATGGTTGGTTCTTGGATTTGTAAGACAGATTAAATTTATAACAAAAAGTTGCTGGTTCTTGGATTTGTAAGACCAGTATGCATCATCTTGTACTTGTCCAGGTTGAACGGCACTTTCCACCGCTCAGACCACCTCTTTATCTTATCCAAGTGCGTGCCTAGTTTTTCTGTCTTCTCGTGACAAAGCATTACCTCCTAGCTCTGTGTTGTCTGCAGATTTGGCAAAGGATGGCATGGATAGACCCAGAACCAAGAAGTATTGCTGGGAACTTACCGGATTCGAACCACTTTGTATGCTGTTTAAGTTCTTTGGCAGAAATCTTAATTCCAACTGAGAGCTTTTGTCTCCGGTGAGGTATTAAATGAGGTTTTTAACTCTTCTAACTTCCATTCTGTTTTATCATTAGGTATAGGTAGATTCACCACAAATGATGCTCTTCAACTGAGAGGTTAAGAAAAAATAATCTAATACTAATACACCAATACCAACTACGGATGGAGAGAATGATGATCAGGTGGTTTATATTGAATGTCATTACTTGATTTTATGAACACATTGCACAACACACAGCAAGCCACGGGTGTCCATAATGATAATTCGATATCTTTTTCCTTCCTGTCAGTTAGATAGTGTTATGTCCAGACTTACACCCACTCAATATCCCTAAACAGTTGGGATACAGTAAATTACATGAGGAAAATAGTCTTTGAAATGTATCTGATACAATCATCTCTTGGTTCGTGGATAACAACAATAATAATAATAATAATAATAATAATAAAAATAATAATAATAAAAAATAATTAAAAAAAAAATAATAATATGGAATTATATTACCTCACTGTTAAGGCTAGTTGAATACATTATAATTAAGTTATTCCTGAAGAAGTCAAGGCGACAGATAGTCTTTGAAATGCACCTGATACAATCATCTCTTGGTTCGTGGATAACAATAATAATAATAATAATAATAATAATAATAATAATAAAATAATTAAAATAATAATAATATGGAATTATATTACCTCACTGTTAAGGCTAGTTGAATAAATTATAATTAAGTTATTCCTGAAGAAGTCAAGGGGACAAAAAAAGAAGAAAAAAAAGGACTGCACGAAGCATGGTGTCCCTGCAGTGTGTACAGTGAGCAACAGTAGTCGTGTCGCGTTTTTGTCCGAAGATTAAATGTAACTCGTGAAACATTATGAACCGTCCGTATGACAGACGGCGTAATGTACCAGACGCTTAGCCCGTTAGCTTATGTTTTCACCAAATTTCACGACACGATTATTGTTGCTTACTGTACGTATCATCTGCTGCATTGCTCCTTAGCTGAAATGGTAATATCAGCCATCATGGTATATCATTTTTGCTATTATTATTATTATTATTATTATTATTATTATTATTGTTATTATTATTACCATCGCTACTACAATTATCACTATTACTACTACTCTGCTAGTACTACAACTACTACAGCTACTACTACTACTGCTACTGCTACTACTATTACTACTACTACTACTACTGCTACTGCATCTATCATCATCATATCATCATCATCATCATCATCATCACCATCATTATTATTATTTCCAAAGATGCTGAAGATTCACATTTCGTCATGCGTACCGATATGGAACTGTCTCCCTCTGTCTGTATTTCCTACTTCCTATGATCTCCAGTCATTCAAACGCAGTGTATCCAGGCATCTCGAAATGAACAGATCTTGAATTTGGCTCACTTTTGTATTGTTTTTGTTTTTTCTTGGAGGGAACGGTTTGTGAGCTCCTGGCCTTTGGTTCCTTCTTTCTTGCATTAAAAAAAAAAAAAAAATGTACTGCACTTACCATGATTTGCTTTTCTACGGCCATGTCTAAATGCGGCATAACAAATCATTGCCGTTATCAGAACAGCCATCAGCCCCAGCACCACTAACACCACCAGTGATTGGCTCTCCCCATCACTGTCGCCTGAAGGAGCTGGAGGGGAGAAGAACAAGGCATATTAGCGATACAAGCCTGGAGCCGACAATTAGGTTTTTCTGGCTCACAGCCTTCCCATTGAATAACATCTGCAGAAATCAACTGAGAGAGAGAGAGAGAGAGAGAGAGAGAGAGAGAGAGAGAGAGAGAGAGAGAGAGAGAGAGAGGAGGTGAGTGTATAATCTAGCATCCTGTCCTTGCATAATTTTCAAAACAAAGAGATAATGTAAGTACGGTTTTCCTATGACAGTAACTGGCTCTTGGTACCAGGTATGACAGATGAAGGTGTAAGTGCTAAACCATTCATATATTTAAAGAAGTATACAAAGAAACAGCAACAGAAAATGAGCAATGGCGAGCCTATCTCAGTTCTGTGAATATTAGATCACTTGTATTTCCACTTTAGTCTTAAACCAGTCTTTGCTCTATGCCATCTTCAGTAAACCCTCACATTTTCCATCCACAACTTGCACTACTTCTCATGTATATTCACTTTCGCCCACTTATAAGAATCTCCTTCCCTCTAATGAAGTATTTTTCATCAATTTTAGTGAAACCTTTTGTAGTGAGGGGGTTTAAACCTATCTCCATTAAACGCCCCTGCTTTGAAAGGTCTTTCCAGAGCCAAATTAAATAATCAGGAAACAGCAGGAATAAGGTTTTCTATAGGCCATCTAACTGAATGAGGTAACAACACAGCTGCCCCGTACCCCCACCTCCTCTCTGCGATATGTAAATAGCTATATACCCTCTCACACATTTTGTCTTACCTTAACCCCTTTTGCACAGGAAAGTAATTAGAGCTTTATTTTTGCCGCTGCCAGACAATATTAAAAAGCTTAAGTGAGCCCTCAACTAGGTTAGGAGTTAATGAAGCCTGTATCTAACCCCCTGGGACTGAGAAGCATCGATATCTTCTGATCTGAAGAAAATCGTCAGGAGATATAAAAAAAAAAACACATATCAGATGATTATAAGGGGTTGAGGCGCAGACCTATAGTTAAGCTGTGATGGGTCGGTTTCGTTTGTGGCTGATAGTGTCTCTCAACATAGGGTCACAGGAAGAACACAGTTATTCCTTCTCTGCAGTGCTGCCAAATATGTGTAGAAAGAATTAGGGAAGAAAGAAGAGGCAGAAGTCAGTGAACCATGTACTTATATTCAGGAAGGGAAAATGTCGCAGGTATAGGATGAGATAAGTATAGGTCTTCATAAACTCTAAGAATACAGCAACGACGTGAATTTGCACTGAGTGACCCCATTTTTCCATAGGCAGAAATAAACTGGTAAGAAATAGTAAAAGAAAACCAAAGCATTTTTTTCACCTTCGGTTGATTCCTAGTGAATATAACAGTACTAGTTGTTCCGTGTGTACTTTACTTCTTTCTGACACCAACCTCCTTTACAGGACTGAGAGAATGAGCCGCAGTCAGCACTATAACTTCCACAGTGGACAACAAGGACGGTGTTTTGGTAAACAGGTACCGAGCAATTATTGATGCTGCCCGCTACTCTGTCGTCACCAGCTGTCATGTCAAATACTTTTATTCCTGTTGATCCAGCCTGCAACAAAATGGTTCTCGTCATAATGGTTTGATTCATAAAAAAAAAGAAAGATAAGTTAACATTATAATTGCCATTTTTCATATATTCACAAACTTTAACTTGCTTATAATTACTACTCAAAATCACCAGTTATTCATAAACACTATTTTTCATAATTATACATGGGATACATCCAGATTATTTACAATATTGTGCTTGCTATTACAGCTTTATATTTTCATTGATATTTTTATTATATAAGTCGCTAGTGCCCGTAGTGATTCCCATCGACATAGCTTAAACTATGTCTTTCTTCAATTCAAGACTGTTCCCAACATGTTTCTCTCACTTCCTAGGCAATTGACTTTGGAATTTCATATGCCTGTCTGTCTCTGTCTGTCTGTCTGTCTGTCTGTCTGTCTCTGTCTGTCTGTCTGTTTGTCTCTGTCTGTCTGTGTGTCTGTCTGTGTGTCTGTCTCTCTGTCTCTGTCTCTCTCTCTCTATCACACACACACACACACACACACACACACACAGACACAGACACAGACACACACACACACACACACACACACACACACACACACACACACACACACACACACACACACACACACACACACACACACACACACACACACACACACACCACACAACTGACCTGAAGTTTGAGTCTTCGTGGTGTTGGTAGTGGGGTGGCGGCCCATGGGTAGTAACGCTCTTTCTGTTTTCTACAGTATAATGAGAGAATATCACTACCATTGCCCCCAGTAGATTCAGGTAAAATATAAATATATGCCAGAAACTGCTTTCCTTGTGTACGAAAGCTAAATGCGAGGCTCCAGTTGGTGCTGTGGTGTGGCGGGCTGAGAGACACAACGGCCTCCAGCATTCCATCACCGCCTTCCGTGGGGATCAGGGTGTCGGGTTTCAGGGTGTGGTTGTTGGGGTATAGTGGTACTGGGTTCCATTTACACTCTGCTGGAGAGAATATAAACAACTTGGGTAGAGTGAAAGAACACATGCTTACCTAGTGAATCCACAACAATGCGACTTTTAATCAAACTTAGCCAGCTTTATGAGTATAATTCTGTTACCAAAACATGTGATCCTGGAGCTAACAGCGCTCTGGAACATAAATGTAAAGATGAGGAAGTACTTGACTGTCTTCCCTGAACTATGGATCTACTGTAATGTACAAGTGAACTGGAGCTATAGATATCGCACGTACTAAGAATTTACTATACAGGCATTGGGGAGGGATGCATTGTTGGACCACTCCGATTCCCGGTTATACAAAAGTCCCTCAGCTCCCTACCTAACCCCCTAAAGAAAGATGGTGGACTGGCGAAGAGGGAGAACTTCGGCCTGCAATCCACTGGGTTCACGTTTCAGCTGAACCTAGGGCTACAGTTACTGCTCCAGTGTGTTTATGATGGGTGATATGAATGGTCGAGTAGATAGGCTACGTGTCAGGCATTTTATGTAATGGGTTATCATGGTGTGCCGGGAGAAGACGATAATGGACACTGGATAAGGACAAATGAAAGATAATTGTGCATAAGTAAATCATACCTTAAACACACAAATGTACTTAGGTACTGTACATATGATATGGAGTGACGAAGGTGAATGTTGACAAGAGCCTAATTGATTATGTGCTTGTAGAAGAAGGATAAGTGTGTGTGTGTGTGTGTGTGTGTGTGTGTGTGTGTGTGTGTGTGTGTGTGTGTGTGTGTGTGTGTGTGTGTGTGTGTTACAGGCAAGTGAGCTTCAAAGGGCTAATTATCTCAGGTTATTCTTAACGCGTTAACTTACCAGCGGCCGAGGTAGGCGACAACAACACTAAGATGATCAATAAATGCAGCATGACCCTCGCCACCACACGCACCATCCCTGCAATCGAACAGTATATTGATATAAACTATTCTGCGCTAAATACCACTTTTTTTTTTTTTGTCTCACTTAAGCAATACTAGCATGTAGAAAAACAGTAATAAAGATAATTTGGATGAACTGGGATGAAAACTAATAAAGCCCCCCAGATATGTAAAAAGTCTTGATATATAAGTAGAAGTACGAGTGAGTAAAGGTTCCCATATACCACTAAAATGTAAGTATGAACATTGGTTAGATTTAGGAGCATAAAACAATGGAACGGTGATGAGGTTATGCGAACAAGCCTCCATATGACCAAGAGATGAATGACTGACAGTGATTTCTTGTTTTCGGAATTTAGGATATCAACTACAGCCAACAGTCTGTTGATTAGAATATAAGTATTCATAGTGATTACAAGTGCTCGTGGGCCCTTCGGGCCCCTCGTACTTGCTCCTGCGGAGGGCTCTCGCGTTTATGTGCTGTTCTAGTGTAACGTTGTCACTTGGATTTTTTGCAGCTAACCAACTGATCAGGTTATTTGCAGCTTCGGGAATGGAACCCAAGTTGTCTGAACGCAAGTCCGAAGTACACACACACACACACACACACACACACACACACACACACACGGCTACTGCTACAGTTTATTTTAGTACTACCTCTAGGCAAAAAATTCTACGGAGATCCTATGCCGGGCTCCGGAAGCAGCGTTTTTTGGTCAAAATGTGAGTGCTTATTAAATATAGTAAAAGTTTTTCAGTCGTAATGGGACCAAGTTTTTTTTTTACATCAGCGATTTCTTTGCGATTTTTGTGTCAGTTTTGGTGCGATTTGAATGTGTAGTTTCGGCTGCCCTAAACACACACACACACACACACACACGGCTACTGCTATAGTATATTAGATAAGCAATGGACCTGCACTGTGATGTTATATTATCCACGAGAACAATAACAATAATTATGTCTTCTTCTTCTATATTTCATAAATGATAAAATTTTACCAGCATCTATTTCTAATGTGTCCAATTTTCGGCATAGACTCGATAGGGGGAACAAATCGGGCCAAAACTGTTGAATTCTAATAATAGAAAATTTTTGTAGATGGAATCAGTCTTCTCATCATTACATAAGAAAAAAAAAACTGCTGAATATCTTAATAACTAGCAACACTGAAGCAATTCAAAATCTTTATTATTAATGTCCAGATTGGAAATATTCATGATTTTTTTTTTCTTTTTGCTACTCAGTAAAAGTATGTCTCTCGGAAATTTAAAATGAATGAAAATGAGGTTATTAACTTGTTGCTGGTTGGTACTGCTTCATGATACAGTTTTACAGTTGATAATTATGTAGTCGGTGCTCAAGCTGATTCAGGACACCCTTCACACAGTTCATTGCAGTTGTATTGCAATTGTTAATTCTGATTAATGTATGTACAGCAAAATATACGACCTTTAAGACGGTCTATCTATCCGTCAACAAGTCCTTTCTACTTCATAAAAAGGTTAGGGGCCCGGGGCTAGGATACTCTGTCCCAGCATGTTGGGCGAGGATGCCCAGCCTCTCTCTTCCCTGAGCATCATCATGTGACCAGTAAACCCCACCGGTTGGAGAGCATTAACTCACTAAAGTTTGGAAAAGTGTTACTCACACAGAATGAGTGGTTGGTCAATGAATGGTAAGGGGATTTATTAACACTGCATAATATTCAGGCCACATATGTACTCTCTAAGTGCCGTGACGTATTTTTAACAATATTTTAGCTGCTTTAGGATCATCGTAGTTAGTTTATGAATGTTCTTTATTGGTAATAAAGATTAACAACAGCTATATTTAACCACTGCAAGCTTAATTTTCAGTAAGTATAAATTACTAGATAGGTGCGGGAGCTTTATGGCCTAATATCGGACTTCACTAGAGTCGCTAAAGTCTGCGGAATTGAAGCGCCCCGATTTATAAAGTTGGTGAGTGACAGAAGGACGAGGCCGCTCCAAGAGAAGCTCCCGTATCTCCAAAACTAGATTAAATCGTATGAAGAGTACGAAAATAAACAGTAAAAATCGACATCTGAGCAAGAAACACACACACACACACACACACACACACACACAAATATCAACTAGGCTGCAATATATATTTTATAGTGTACACTCGCACCAGAAAGTATCGGTGCAGAATATGTGTTAAATATTATGACACAAGGAACAAAGGAAACTGGAAATTGCGGTTCTGTCCTCCCATACGCAGGCATGCCAGACGATAGATGACTGCTATATCAGATTTAACTCTCGTGTCCTTCATATTGTGTAGGGAATGGTCGTAAATGTTATAATATATACAGGTGTTAACGGGCTGTCACTGCTGCATGGTCGATAGGTCGAATCATTCCGTATGGCATCGGACCCGCAATGCACCGATACTTTCTGATACAAGTATACATTACCTGCCATATATGTTTGAGTGGAAGGAAGGAGACGTCGATAAGAAAATAACCAGGACCTTCACAGATACCGCCCAAACACCACAAACACACACTTCCAAACACAAGTATCCTTCACCACTACACAAACACACACTTACAAACACAAGTATCCCTCACTTCTTCACAAACACACACTTCCAAACACAAGTATCCTTCACCATTACACAAACACACTTCCAAACACAAGTATACCTCACCACTACACAAACACACACTTCCAAACACAAGTATCCTTCACCACTACACAAACACACTTCCAAACACAAGTATGCCTCACTGCTTCACAAACACACACTTCCAAACACAAGTATGCCTCACCACCACACAAACACACACTTTCAAACACAAGTATGCCTCACCACCACACAAACACACACTTCCAAACACAAGTATGACCCACCACTACACAAACACACACTTCCAAACACAAGTATGCCTCACCACTACACACACACACACACACTTCCAAACACAAGTATGCCTCACCACTACACAAACACACACTTCCAAACACAAGTATGCCTCACCACTACACAAACACACACTTCCAAACACAAGTATGCCTCACCACTACACAAACACACACTTCCAAACACAAGTATGCCTCACTGCTTCACAAACACACATTTCCAAACACAAGTATCCCTCACCACTACACAAACATATTTCCAAACACAAGTATGCCTCACTACTTCACAAACACACACTTCCAAACACAAGTATCTTTCACCACTACACAAACACACTTCCAAACACAAGTATGCCTCACTGCTTCACAAACACACACTTCCAAACACAAGTATGCCTCACCACTACACAAACACACAGTTCTGAAGGATGCCGCCGCACTAAACTGACAGCTTGAAAACCTCATCCGTTTCCTGTTGTTGACCCCCCCCTCCCTCCATCTCCCCCCATCTCCCTGCATCCCCCATTCTTCATTCATCCCTTCTCTTTTCACCCCCCTTCTCTCTCCATCCCCTCCCTTTCCTCTCCATCCTCCCCTTTTCCCTCCATCCTCAATTCTCCCTCCGTCCCCCCTTCACTCTTCCCATCCCTTCCCCTTCTCCCATTTCGTGCAAGTCCAAGTATGGTGCAAAAAGCTCTGAAAGTCAAGAATAAATAAACAAAAACAATAAAAAAGTAAATTTATGTTGACAAATGCAAGGTGATACAACTCTAGCAATGATCATTGAGATTTTTATTCATTCAGCGTTCTTATTTACCATTTAGTACAAACCCCAACACCCTGGGGAATGTTGTCGCTGAAGGCCAAGCAGGAAGGGTACGTGAGAGCAAAGGGATACACTGATGCTTGGATGGAGCAGAAATTATCATACTGAGTACGGTTACAAACACAGTAAGGGAACACGATAATATGAGAGAAATTCGTTGAGGTTACAAAAGGGTATCCATATATTTCAATTCCACGCCATTTTCTCTAGTGTTCTCTCTTGTCATAGAAAACGCGGTTGTTAACAACCTCCAGACAATCCAACAGAGCGTCGTATTTTGAGTGGCACTAAGAGATTGAGCAGCACACCTTCCTTAGCGATTTATTCTTCAGATTACATTTTAGTATTCACTTGTCGGTAGCTCATGCAAACTACATGCATGATAATATTAACTGATTCATTCGTCATATAATCCAGTATTTCCCCATGAGCAGCGTAGGATCCCGGGGCTAGGCAAGTTGGTCCTGACATTTAAGATGAGAGTGGCCAGCCTCACTCATCCCTGAGTGGCATTACGTGAGCAATAAACCCCAACCATTCCTTGGATATAAACCACACAGGCTCAATCCGATTGGAGCGCCTTAATTATCCACTAAACCACCAGGCGCCATAATTTGGTTATATGGTTACTACCCAGCGTAGCATATGGTTTCTTGGTGTACAGTGAACCATTTGGCTTGTCACCCAGTGTAGAGTCACCCGTAAACAGGAGGAAGAGGAAAGAATGAAGGACTGAAAGACAGAAGAGGAAGCAAGGAGGAAGGATGGAAAAGAGGAAAGGGCAGTCATCCAAGAGCAGCACTACACTGAGTGAGTGGATGGTGAGCGCCCCCACCTACCACCAAAACTATAATAATAACATACAATAGGATGTTAATGTATTGCTGTTGTCGCAAACCCAGGTCTATCTGGACGTGAGCCCAGTGGACTGCAGGACCATGTCTTCAACCAGTCTCTCCCTAAGATTTTGTTTTGTTTTGAGGTTAAGTTGAACGATTCTCTGTGTTGTGACCGTGTGGTGCATGTGGTGAGTGTGTTGCGGTGTGGTGGCCTTCACTGCAGTGTGGGCAAAGTGAGTTGTCTTTGGTGGTAGCATTGTGCCAGGGGTTGGTGGTGACCACATCGCAGTCTAAGTGTACTCATGCCTCCTTGGGTAGTGTAGCCTCCCGGTGGGATAGGGTTAATTCTGGTGACGATTCATAAAAAGATACTATTTGGTTGAAGGTTTTGGATGGCTGTGGTGACTGTGATTGATGACTGTGTTTGTTAGGTGATGGTGTTGGGTTGGGGATGGGTAGATGTTGCTGTGATGTTTTTGTGTCATGTTGGCCAACTGTTTGTTTACTGTTTCTTTGTGGAGAGAGGTAATGCAATATAAAGGTGGGGCGAAGGAGAGGGCCGCCTTCCCGTGGAGGAGTCGAAGAGCCTGGATAGAAGAACAGCCCAAAGCTGGGATAGCTATAAACGCTTTGGAATAAAGAGATACACTGTAGAGGGTCCTACATAAATTATCTGACTGGTCAGTAAACTGGACGATAAAATATTATACAAACAAATGTAAAGTGCTTAACTGGGGGAGGCGGTAGTTCAGTCGGTAGAGAGGTGGTTTGCGGTCCTACCGGACCCAGGTTCAAATCCTCACTGGGGCAGGGAACAATTTAAGGATCTGAATTTAATAAAAATAGACTTTATTGATCTACCAGAAGACCCGCCGACATGTCGTAAAAATACCCCCTCTAATACTAACACACCAGTCCTATATGAGACAGCCCTAGCATGTATTCAGTATGGACGGTGGGTGTTGGCTCCTAAGTGGTGACATGTAGAGACGTATAGGATGAAGGAAAACTACTGGGCCTTGAAAGCAGGCTGTGAAGCCTATGCCCAGAGTCGGACACATAAAAGAAAAAAAAAAAAATAGGAAGGCAAGCGTCTCATAATTTAAGTCATACAACCTGGTTTAGGTCGCTGGCGACCAGCGACTCTAGTGTTGCAGTAAATGACAGTGACCATGGCTCGCATACCAGTTGTAATTTTATTCTGAGTGAGCAAATTTTTATTATTTATAGTTGATATTTCTCGCTTTATTCAAGCATTTCCTTATGATGTTCATCTTGACGTGAAGCTGCACACAATCAATGAAGTACTGCGCGAAATCCACGATAAACGGGTATTGCTTGAGCAGCAAGAGAGCAACATAGCTGGTACAGTAGTCTTACCGATATTGGCCATGTCAGTAACAAACACCGGTAATGTAGTACTACAGTAATAGAGGAGTGATAGTACCAATTCCACTACTGCCTGTCAGTAGTAGTGATGCTGGTGTTATCACTAGCTTACCAAATAGTAACGATGATACTCCACAAAAAAGCGGCGTCACTTCCCCGACTGTTTTCTAAACTGTATGATTTTCCGTTAACACTTCTTTCTGCTCTTCTTATCTATTTTCGTAATGTAGTAATATCCTTGGACAGGAGCTGCCTAGTATATAAGTCAAGTTGCTTACTGGAATTGTCTTTTATGTTCTTATGTTTATCAGTCAAGAAACTTCTACGAAACAATTTCACTTAAAAAAAAAAAAAAAACTCGGTATCTAAGAATTTTCTTCTGAAAGATGAATTTGCCATTTTTTCTTTATGTATGGCTCAAGATTATAAGAATAAAGTTCATATTGCATTTATATTCGCTGTATATCAGAAACTTGTTTCTTAGTAGATTTATAAACTATATATACAACAGTTAGTGAATGATTGTTTTGAGGCCTCTAATGCTATTTTTTTTTTTTTTTTTTTATAAGTGGGTTGTTGTGCCACTGTAAGCGAAACCATGACCGAGAAAGTCAGCACTGGAAAGTACTGAAGCACTGAAGCCATTGAACATTAATATATTAATAAAAAATGCATTAATAACCATGTAGATGTCTAGCAACAGTAGCAAAAGTGTCCGACAAAAACATTAAGTGGTGTGGTGACACCTTTGGGAGAGGGAAAATTGATGTGTATAGTAACGTTGGCTGCTGGAGACGCGGAGATGGCATTGTTATTATATCGAATTCTGATACTGAATATTTAGGTAGGTGCCGGACTGGGAGAGGGACGCTTTCACGTGGTGTCACCAGTATGACAATCGGACGGAGCTGCGTCGTTGTACAAACGTCCCCCATGCAGTCATCTACTACTGTAGTCCACAGGGTACTTGTTCAGATGAGTCTGGAGTTGCAACAACAACAACAACAACAACAACAACAACCACTACTACTACTACTACTATTACTACTACTATCATGTATTTAATGGTCAGTTGTTATCTCGAAGTTATTTTAGAGAACATAGGGTGCCACACATGTGCACATATGACATCAAAAGCGCACTGAATAGATGAATACTGTTTGTAAAGCAATGTACTAAGATGAATACTGTTTGTAAAGCAATGTACTAAGATGAATACTGTTTGTAAAGCAATGTACCAAGATGAATACTGTTCATGAAGTAGTGTACTAAGATTAATATTGTTTGTGAACCAGTGTACTAAGATGAACATTGCTCGTGAATGAGCGTAGGAAAAAGCTTTCTGTACCTGCGATAAATGTTAGAAAAGCAGGAGGAAGACGGCATGAAGAATAGCTCCAGTATCCCGCAACCTTTACGGACGCTACACAAATAGTTGCATCTGAACCATGTCTAGGCACTAGTCTGTACAGCAACTGGCATGCCTTTTCTCTGCATACTTCCCTCATCACCATCACCATCCCCTTCTCCCCCTCCCTCGCCCTTCGCCCCCTCGTCTCCATTTTCCCTCCCTTCTCTCTGTCTCTCTCTGTCTC
>NC_137049.1:3099473-3134473 GCF_032717465.1 Coenobita brevimanus
CTGGAAAGAGGTGAAAAGAGTAAGACAGGGTGGAAGTGAAGTTAGCAGGGAGTGAAAGATAAAAATGGTAGATTACTAGTGGAGAAGGGAGAAAAAGTGAGCAGATGGAGAGAACACTTTAAGGAATTGTTGAACGTGGAGGATGGAAGTAATGCAAGTATAAGTGGCTGGGGAATGGCTGGGAGAAGGAGGGAGGTGAGAAGACAGGAAGAAATCAGTAGGATAGAAGTTGTGGAAGCAATGAAGAAAGTTAAATCAGGGAAAGCCCCAGGAATTGATGGAGTGTGTGGTGAAATGTTGAAGCATGGGGGAGAGATAGTAGTAGAATGGATGTGGAAGATGTGCAGATTGGCCTGGGAGGAAGGTAGAGTCCCAGAGGATTGGAAGTCAGGTATAATTATTCCCTTGTACAAAGGAAAAGGGGAAAAAGAAGTGTGGTAATCATAGGGGCATTTGTCTTCTTAGTATAATAGGAAAAGTGTATGGTAGGATACTTATTGACAGAGTTAGAGAAAGAACAGAGAAATTAGTTGGAGAAGAACAGGGAGGCTTTAGGAAGGGAAGAGGTTGTGTAGATCAGATATTCATTCTCAGATCTTTAGTGGAAAAGTTTCTAGAGAAGGGAAAGAAGTTGTATGCGGCTTTCATGGATTTGGAGAAAGCATATGACAGGGTGGATAGACTAGGATTGTGGAAAGTGTTAAGAATATATGGAGTAGATGGGAAGTTGTTGAATGCTGTGAAGAGTATGTACGATGGTGCGAAGGCTGCAGTGCGTGTGGATGGTGAACTAAGTGAATTTTTCTCTTTGAAAGTTGGGTTGAAACAGGGATGTGTCATGTCTCCATGGTTGTTCAATCTGTACATGGATGGGGTAATAAAAGAGGTACAAGGTAGGGTAGTGGATGTTGGAGTGGCCCTGGTGAGAGAGGATAGTGTTTGGAAACTCCCTGTACTGTTGTTTGCAGATGATACCGTGTTGTTGAGTGAAGACGAAGGAGAGCTGCAAGGCTTGGTGGATGAGTTTGAGAGAGTGTGTAGGAAACGGAATCTAAAGGTGAATGTAGGGAAGAGTAAAGTGATGGTCTTTGAGAGAGGTGAAGTCAGTGAATGTACAGCGAGGTTGGATGGTGAGGAATTGGAAAATGTGAGTACGTTTAAGTACTTGGGTAGTGTGATGAGTAAGGATGGAGGTTTGGAGGGTGAAGTGCTTGAAAGGGTACAGCAGGGAAGAAAGGTTGCTGGTTCTTTGAAAGCAGTGATAAGAAACAGGGAAGTGAGCATGGAAGTGAAAAAGTTACTACATGACAGTATTGTGATACCAACTCTAACGTACGGAAGTGAAGCGTGGACGTTGTTGGAAGGACACAAGTCAAGAGTGAGAGCCGTGGAAATGAGTTAATTAAGAGGAGCCTGTGGAGTCACATGGAGAGACAGGCTGACGAATGAGGATATAAAGGAGCATTGTGGTGTTGATGTGGATGTGATAGGAAGCGTTATGAGGAACACACTGAGGTGGTTTGGCCATGTGGAGAGGATGGAGGGTGAAAGACTGACGAAGAGAGTGTATGTGAGTGAGGTGGAGGGGGAGAGAGGGAGGGAGAGGCCGAGGATGAGATGGGGAGATGGGGTGGAGAGGTATATGAGAGAGGGGGGTGTGAGTTGGGAGCAGGGCAGTGAAATGGCGGGGGACAGGGCGACTTGGAGGCGATTTGTTTGTGGCCACCCCAAACGGGATTGAGGCGTCTGGCAATAGATAGATAGATAGATAGATGTTGTTTATATTACGTCCCTACATTGCATTGGTCGAACATCACTCCCTCTCCCCTCAGTCCTGCCCTTCATGAGAGAGAGAGAGAGAGAGAGAGAGAGAGAGAGAGAGAGAGAGAGAGAGAGAGAGAGAGAGAGAGAGAGAGAGAGAGAGAGAGAGAGAGAATTTAATTACTTCCGGAACAGTGCTTTTGAAACTTTTTAACCAGCGATAAAATACCGCAATGTTTTGCATGACTGACACTCACATATTCTCTCTGTCTGTCTGTCTGTCTCTGTCCATATATATATATATATATATATATATATATATATATATATATATATATATATATATATATATATATATATATATATATATATATTACACGCAAAAAATACAGGTAAACTTCGACAACTTCCCTGCCGGATAATTTATGTATGATTTGGGAACTTTATTACCAGAGTAATTTGAGAGGGTCCAGAGGCTGGCAGCTCACTAGACAACTTAAGTTCATTTCAGTTGGCAACTCATCGGCAAGTCAATTACAACATTTTCTCGCCTCCTATTCTGGGATGATTGCCTCCCCTGATTTCAGCCTCCCAGTCTTATAGTCTTTCATTCGATTTTGCGATAATTTCTTTGCATTACTTTCGCTGCTATCAAAGTGTTGTATTCAGGTTTTGGGGAGACATCTTGTAGTAAACGGATTAGTAAATGTCTGCACCCAACCCTTATTGTTCGAAAACTCCCCTTAGTTTTACGTATGAGATCATAAGGATAATAAGACAGTTAAATCAATATTACTTTCCACAGCCAAAGTTGTTAACTCTCCACCGCGCTAAACTGATGTGATGAATTTAGTTTCATATCATTCATCGTTTTACCTCACAGCATTGGCAACACGAGGGATTGGAAATAATGAGAAAGTAAAAGGCAACTGTCTGCCAACTGGCGGTCTTGTGAGATAAGCTACTCGAACCACATGTAGCCTATAAGGGTTAAATCCAAGAGATGGTTGGCTCTTATTGCCCACATAATACTACTCATGGAAGAGCTAATGGTCTTCCTCACCTTAACTTCTTCACTACGACGACGGATTTTTATGGTTTATTCTTGTTACCTGCAGACAGTGTTATGCAGTTTCGGAATAATGTCATGTAGTGGAGGGGCAATGATAGCTGTTATATCTAAAACCTCCAACTGGAAAAGCCACTCCAAAGCAAAGTAAAACTATCATGGTAGAAAAACACCATCGTTCGTATGGTTGGAGGGGTTTGTTGTTGTTGCTTAACTTTATTCTGACTGAGCAGACCCGTTGTCCGCAAGTAAACAACTGCTATGGGAACGTCCTAATGGTACAGCACAGTACTCACACCATGTAGGGAACCGGCACCCCCTTGTGGTAAACAGCGCCTAACCCGGATCGGTCCAGTGTCCTTCCCACGGTGAGGCGCAGGGAAATGTGAGGAGGTTTGGCTTCAGGGTGGACGCCGCATTTGCTCCATCTAGGGTGCACAGTGCCACCACATGTATGCTTCTCATCAGCGCCTGTCTGAGGGAAAAATGTCTGGACTCAGTGGCCTAGACCAGGGTCCGTACACCCCGATGTGGTAATAAAGGAAGAAATCATGGATAGATATAACTGACTCATCCCCTTCCTTTACTGCTCTACCAGCACCTCACCTCTTTCATCATACCAAGCTGACCCCGGACTGCACACACGGCTTTGGCGCCTTCCAGAGAACTATCCCTTTTATCCAAGGGCCAGACCTTTGTGTTAGAGTGTAGTAACGTAGCCGTGTGTATACCGCCCCAAGCGTACGTGTCAAGTGTGATCAACTGTGAAGTTCTCAAGACACGTAGTTACCATTTTAATGACTTTTCTGCTGCTACACGGAGTCAGTGTTCGAGATGCATACGTTAAATTTAAGGCAATTATTTTTTGTAGTAATGGAATTTGTGCATAGATAACAGTGTAGGGGATTCTGTGCTTTACAAATGTCTGAAGACATCAGAAACTTGCCTAACTGGTAGGATTATGAAAAGGAAAATGGCACAACTGTGGTTCTAGATGTGGATTGTGTGTTCATTGTGAAAGCTCTTGTGACAACAGTTTACATTTATTTATGGCTGAGCGTATGTGTTGACTGTGAACTGTTAAAGTAAGTGTTACTTTTTTCTACTTTAATAAATAGTAAACGATTTTTTTTTTTTTCAGTGAACGTTTACAAGAACCTTTCGAAGTTAGACTCCCCCCTCCCCCCGAAAAAAAAGAAGGTAAATCTAGGGCACTTTCACCTTATGGTACAGTAATCTTTATGCACTGACCATACTTTTGTAGAAGTTTGAGCAAAGACGTAAACACAGGAAAATTCGCACTCCAAACCCCTACACGGAACGAGTAGCAAGCAGTTAGGCCCAACTTAGAGTTTTACCCCTTCCCACTCCGATACAACTTTAGAGGCAAGTAGTGGCCTCAGTGATTTCCCTTGCCAGACTGCATGACGGCAGAGTTGGACCAGCAGTTTACAAGTGTAGTGCATAACTAATGACATATTTAACCGTCCAGTCAAGCCTTCGATCACTTCCTGTTAACTAATGTGACACGAGATTAATAATGACTACTCGAGTTGAAATTAGAGGTAACATGATAAGTAAAAATATTTTGGTTTGCAGCGAAAAGTCTCCTTTTGGTTTTCTGGGCATATCTACAGTACATACAGACTTTTGAATTCTGATACTATGTTCTCTTAACTAAGTTAAGTTTTAGTGCATTACGCCCCCTGCACACATGACCAAGAAGCATGAGTGAGCCAAAGCAGACTATCATCTGGCAGTGAAAGTGCATAGAAAAGAATGATGTGGAAGGCCAGAGTCAGAATATCGTGGCGTTGACACATGCCACCCTCAAAGTGGGGCAGTACGGTTTGATGCTCCAATATTAATGAAGTAAACCGGTACAGTAATATGAGCAATATTACGAACCAAAAGTTTTATCCGTAATATTTAATGAAAAGATTTATTGTTATCCCAAGTTTCCATGCCCAGGAAAAAAAAAAAAAAGGAAAAGAACACTGAAACGTAATTGTTGGTTACTGGTTACCCTGTTCGTGTATACGATTTTATTAAGTTGAATAGTTTAGATAATATAGTATTTTACATTTTATGAGAGTATTCAGGTGTCAAAGGGTTAGAGTTGAGTCCCATTAACATTCAATTGCCATCCACGCCCCTGTGAAACATTAATATTAAATATGCAGGAGGAAGGGGAAGCTTAGAAATGCTCAGAAAGGAAGTACAGTAAGAACAGAACTTGCCACCTCACTCGACACACCTCACACCACCTCACGTATTCCAGACGCGAACCTGTGATACAGTGTTCGAACCCCTAAACCCCAATTACAGCTAAGAGATTTACTGTTCAAACCACTGGCACTACTGACATCTAATTAGTAAAGAGCTCGAATCACAAAACCATAATGACAACTAAGTAATGAGGAACTCTAACCACTAAACTCTAATAACAACTACATAATTTAGTGCTCTAACCACCAAACGCTAGTGAGAGTCAAAGGTCTTGGTTTTAGGGTGGAGTGAACTTGTTCGTGGAGAAATTGTTCTTACATGTGGATGGGATATTTATTCAGAAGGTACGGAAGTTTCGGACCGAATTGTTGGTTTACCTCTTACCTAACAACATCAGCAATAATAATAACAACAGTACTACTACTACTACTACTACTAACTAGCAGGAAGCCCTGCATTACTCGGGAAAAAAAATATGACCGTGCACAAGTGCTCGTGGGCCCTTCGGGCCTCTCGCACTTGCTCCTGTGGAGGGCTCTCGCGCTGTTGTAGTTTATTTTAGTTGTACCTATAGGCAAAAAATTCTACGGAGATCCTTTGCCGGGCGCCTGGAGCGGCGTGTTTTGGTCAAAATGTGATCCCTCATTAAATATAGTAAAGTTTTCAGTCGTGATGGGACCAAGTTTTTCACATCACCGAATTTTTCGCGATTTTTTTAGTCAATTTTGGTGCGATTTGAATGTGTAGTTTCGGTTGCCCAAAACACACACACACACACACACACACACACACACACACACACACGGCTAGTGCTATAGTATATTAGATACCGATAATGCCTGAGACCCAAGGGGGCCAACCCCTTTGAAGGAGAATCTGCGGTCCCATCTAACGCATTGGACCCATGCTTTCACCTTGGGTCCATTTCCATATGGATATGATCAGCA
Organism: Coenobita brevimanus; assembly: GCF_032717465.1. Classification (NCBI taxonomy): domain Eukaryota; kingdom Metazoa; phylum Arthropoda; class Malacostraca; order Decapoda; family Coenobitidae; genus Coenobita; species Coenobita brevimanus. The sequence goes on from NC_137049.1 coordinate 3,105,480, forward strand.
CGGACTTATTCACACCGTAGATCTATTTTCCCACTGCCCACCAACACACACTGCCCCCCACGCACCCAACCACCCTACCCCCCACACACCTACACACTCTGCCCACTTACGCCCGCACCCTTCCTGGGCACCCTCCCACCCACCTATTCCCTATGGATTTAAACTCCCGCTACTCACGCACCCAACTTACTCGCCCACTCACCCACTCATCCTGCCCACCTGGCCATCCACCCTCCCACTTATTTCCCCATGGACCTGTTTTCTTACCACCCACCCACCCAGCTTGCCCATCCACTCACCCATCCACTCATCCACACCCACCCATCCATCCTGCTCACCACTCAACCCACCCACCCTGCCCATCCATCTAGTTTACCTGCCCACTCCATCCATCCGCCATAAACTCTACGGTAATTTGCCCCAAAACGCCGCCATACTGACTTGATTTGTGGACTTGATTAGTTTTATTTATTTTTTATTTTTTTTTTTTTATGTGTCCGACTCTGGGCATAGGCTTCACAGCCTGCTATCAAGGCCCAGCAGTCCTCCTTCATACCATACACCTCTACTTGTCACCACTTCCGCGCTAACACCCACCGTCCATATTGAATACATGCTAGGGCTGTCTCATACAGGACTGGTGTATTGGTATTAGCGGGGGTATTTTTACGGCATGTCGGCGGGTCTTCTGGTAGATCAGTAAAGCCTGATTTTAATGAAATTCAAATCCTTAAACTGTTCCCTGCCCCAGCCGGGATTCGAACCTGGGTCCGTTAGGACTGCAGGCCACCTCTCTACCAATGTCGCCATTTTTGTAGCTTTAAATCACCCACGGCAACTTTAAATCACGCAAGCTTCCGGTAAAATGTCGCCACCGATAGACACCTTTGAAGGCCTCTAGATGTTCCTCTTTGATTTCCATGGGGGATGAACACAGCGGCAGACAAATTTTCAAAAATATGAATATGATTATCTCCTGACTAATATATACGGATTAGAATAGACTTTTCGACCTGAAGATGTTAGATATAGCCTTTCAGTACAAGAGGCATTTCCTACCCTGACTCTAACCACCTGCAAGGAGAAAAAGCAAACAAATCATACAAAGACATCACCTTAGTAAATGGGCCTGGTGCTGTGTCCTTGTCTGAGTTTAGTATCCATATTACATTGTTTCCTTACACTTTTATCATTACTGGTGCTGGAGAGGGGCGTCTTCACGTGGTGGCACTGATGTAGCTGGGCTGCTTCACTGCTTGGCTATACAAACGTCCCTCAACTCCTTCCCTATACCCCAAAAGGACGATGGTGCACTGTAGGATGAGGGCAACTTCAGCTTGCAGTCCACAGGGTTTAAGCTTCATGTGAACCCTGGGCTCCAGCTGCTACTGATTTATTATTAGTCATTCAACTGCCTCACAACCACACTTGAGAATATACTGAAGTACATAATAATACCTAACAAAATACCTGCTAATAACGAAGAAGTGCTGTGGAATTTTTTTCGTTGGAATTTGGTAAGGAACTTTATGAATACTATTGATGCTGTTGGAGGTGTTATTTCTCATAAGAGGGTGTTTATGTGATGGGTGAATGGCGAAACGAGATAGATAGATAGATAGATAGATAAAGAGAGAGAGAGAGAGAGAGAGAGAGAGAGAGAGAGAGAGAGAGAGAGAGAGAGAGAGAGAGAGAGAGAGAGAGAGAGAGAGAGAGAGAGAGAGAGAGAGAGAGAGAGAGAGAGAGTGGGGTTTGAGGGAGAAGGTGGTTGGGGAGGAGGTGAATGAGGGGAGAGACAGAAAGAAGCAGAGAGAAGGAGTGAGTGGGTTGGTGTGTGAGTGAGGAAGGTATGAATGGGTGAGTTCATGTGGAGATGGGGGTAAGAGAGCACGTTAGACATTAAAGACGAAGTTTTATGAAGGAGTGTGGTTGAGAGGAGATGAAGTGTGGCAGATGAAGAGAGAAGAGTGGTGCAGCAGAGAGGAGAAGAGTGGCAGAAACAGAGAAGGGAAGAGTGGTTGAAGCAGAGAGGGGAAGAGAGCAGAGAGAGGACTGAAGAAGGGGCTGGATGTGGGTATGGGGTTGTGTGTGGGTGAGGGGTTGTGTGTGGGGTGGGGGTGTGGGGTGGAGGGCCTGGCATAGGAGAGCAGCAGTGGTGTGGTGTGGCAGGTTTGTTCAGTGTGTGTTGGACAGTGATCGTGGTAGGACGCTCCCATCCCCTCTCACTCGACATCACTGGTGCATTGTCCTCACCCTATACACGCCTGCCCTTACACTCGGACCTGATTCCACATCTTAATTTCTATCTGTCCACATCTTTGTCATATATCTATCATACTAAATCCATCACACATTTCACACCAAATCTATCACACATCTGTCATACTAAATCTGTCACATCTCTACTCGCATCACACTGCAGATCTATCCCTGGTCTCATCTTTTGTAACACAGCACCTCTTTTTCTTACCATACAGAATCATATCTCTGTCACACATCTCAATCGCATGTCTGTCACGTCACAAGCCACATCTGTCACACTACATTTCCATCACATCTTTACCACTTCTCACATGCCTGTCACACTCTATCACACTACATTTCTGTCACACTATCCATGCCTGTTCTTTAACTCTTCCCTTTTTCATGCTTACATCCCTACCACCTCCACACGAAGTATACTCAAAATCACTCTTTTCGTACTGACTCATTCTCTCTTGATATAATTAACGTCTTATCCTTGCATTATCCACAAATGTTCTCGCTATACTTCATTTTTGCAGGTATCTCTATTGTCTTAGCATTAGCACACTAGAGGTACTGCCATCATCATCATCATCATCATCATCATCATCGTTATCATTCATCATCATCAACATCATTATCATTTATCATGATTACCATCATCCCTATGAAAACTACTGTGTCTCATCCTCATATCTTCACGCCTCTTCTTCACTCATGCTCATTTTTGCATCTTAATGTTCTTTAATTTATTGCCTGTTGTATTTTCATAGTGTCTTAATAAAATAGCCTTTTATTCACGCTCCCACTGTCTAAACCTATCATTTTTCACGAGATATATTTCATCTTCATACCTCTCTTGTCTCCACGACCCCCTCACCCTTCTTTCCTCTTGTGGTCTCATTCTAAGTGATTTTCGAAATGTCCTACTATCTCTTCCTTGGCGATTTAGTTTCCACATTACACCTCAGTATCCTCTTGTATGACAGTGATACAAACCACATCGTTACTAAAACGATAGGTATAGCATACAAGAGATTGCTAAAGTGTAATATGCAAAATTAAGTCGTTAATTATGAAGTGCTGCCAAGGCTTGTATGCCACCAAGAACATGTTTTAATATTCAGATTGCCCCCACCTATTGTTACATTAATTTTATGTTTCAGTTTTGATATATCTTCCGTCTTTACTTTGTTAGGTTACTTTGGTCTTGTTTTCATTTTTAGTGTCTTCATGAAGCGGTCACTGTTTTACTGCTCCGTCCCACATTACGTATTATATTAAGGGTGGTTCGTATAATGCTCCCTTCCCCCATCTTGTGTGTTGTGGGGACGGCTCAGTCTGATGATGTGAGAAGCATAGGAATTTGGCTGCTTCACGAAATAAGTAATAAACCATGACATCATTAGATATAGAAAAAACAGACTCAATTTAGCATAGAAAAGGTATGGGTATGGACCATAGAAAATTATACAGGTTAGACAGGTAACGCTGACTTAAACCTTCCCCGCAACACAAGAGAAATTTCCAGCTATACTCCCCACCAGGCAACTTGTCTCTTAAGCCCCGCCCATCACCTGCCGTCCCTAGAGTAGAAGGATATAGACTTGAGGCCACGACTTCAGCAAGGGGCAGGGCTTAAGAGACACGTTGCCTGATGGTGGGTGTGCTGTAATGGCCAGAACAAGGCAATGTAAGGACCACCTTGACCATCTGCTGATAGCCTACTTATTTGATTTATAGGAGTTAAGGATGACAGGTCAGTGACAGAAAGGCCGAATATTTTCAAGCGCACGGTATTAAATCACATCAACTCAATGACTTTTGCGGTTTATTCTTGCTACCACAGGACAGTTTCCTATGGCATAGGCGTGTCCATGATGAAGGGGTTAAAGAAGGCACGATGTAATGCCTTCATGAATAAAATCAGTCAAGCGTACTCAGAACTGAAATGTGATTAAAGAAACCTTGGCATTATTCAAATATATATGAACATATGAAATGGCAATACCGCACCCACTGAAATGTCCGTCCTCGGGTGGGAGTGACTATGTATCAGGAGGATCAGTAGCCACATCAGCTACGGACCCGACCAACGGAGGCTCCTCCATAGTAGCTACATCCATTAACACTTTGGCCGCGAATTACAGACCACACCCTCATTTACACATCACATAAACCCCGTAATCCTGGCTGCACCTAACAAGCCTAGTCATGTGTATACTTTTATTCACCTTTTTATTAATTTTTATTTATATTTTTCTTGGTTTGTTTTTTCATTTTTTCTATGTTAATTTTTTCCATTTTTTTTTTTTTTTTTTAATGTGTCCAACTCTGGGCATAGGCTTCACAGCCTGCTATCAAGGCCCAGCAGTCCTCCTACATACCATACACCTCTACATGTCACCACTTCGGCGCTAACACCCACCGTCCATATTGAATACATGCTAGGGCTGTCTCATACAGGACTGGTGTATTGGTATTAGCGGGAGTATTTTTACAACATGTCGGCGGGTCTTCTGGTAGATCAGTAAAGCCTGATTTAATGAAATTCAAATCCTTAAACTGTTCCCTGCCCCAGCCGGTATTCGAACCTGGGTCCGTTAGGACTGCAGGCCACCTCTCTACCGAATGAGCCACCACTAGTAATTAACCAGCACACGCACACAGTTTTCTCCGATACAACCGACACACCGCTGCCCCAGACTGGAAAAATTTATACTCACATAGAAGTTGCTTGTTCAGACTACAAGACAGTTTCGGCTCGACCTGGATCCTCTTCAGTCACACCTAACGAAGGTTCAAGCTGGGTCGTAACTGAATAAACGGCCTGAATAAACAGATTTTTCATGTGTGTATAATTCTTCATCTGACCAACTGAAGGCACTAGGAAATGAAGGGACCATATGCTTAAAACTACATAGCAAATTGCAATGCACGCCCCTATTTTTTTATCGTTATTTATTCTGTGGTTCTTAGGTATTATTATCCTGCATCCCACGTTACAGAGCGCGGGTAGTTACAATATGGGAATGCTAGGTATGTGCCTAAATTATTATGACTATTTATAACCTCCTGAGGTTATTAGGTTTGCTCAGCCTGCGTCCCACATTACAGATTGCTGTCAGTAACAATATGGAAATGCCAGACACGTTCCATCCTCGTCATGTTCTTCAGTAATTGCCATCATCAACTGATAGCTTGCAGTCCACATTCTCATTTAATACGTAACCTCTTCATCACCATGACGCTTATCTCATTTCATTCTTGCTGATTTCAGAAGCCTTTATTCAGTTTAACAGAGACTTCTTAAAATGGAAAGGTCAAATGTATTTCTCCTTTACCTCTCAAGGAGGAGTGGTTTTTCTTAATCTGAATAAATATTTAGGATCAATAATAATACACTATGGTGCCGCAGAGGACGCCTTCATGTGGTGGCACTGTTATGAAAGGTCAGGCCCACTGCCCCGTTGTACACAAGTCCATCATCTCCCTCCCTATTCCCCTTGAAGGAGAGTGGTGGACTGCAGGGGCAGGGCAACTTCAGCCTGCAGTCCACTGGGTTCACGTTTAGATGAGCCATGGGTTGCGATTACTACTGCTAAGAGAAAACTACAGATATGCGTCATCGGATTCAAAGGGTTAAGCATACGACTCTATATCACTCTATTCCCTATATCTGTTCCCGAATGAAGACTCTATCTAACCTCTGCATCACAAAAATTCTACTTAAAATCATTCAGTGGTAGCAAAAATAAAATGAAATAACCGTATTGAAGAGGTTAACACTCTTTGTATACCTTTTCTACACACCTGTTATACTTACCGCGCCAAACGAGTATATTAACGAGTATTTCCATTTATTCTCTACAACACACTCACGCGAATCTGCCTAGCGTCGCAGCTACCAAAGTCAACAGTATATCCTCTACAAGCATACTAGTAAGTACGCATAACATCTTGTTTAATAATAATAAAAAGTAATAAGTGTAGCAGTAGTAGCAGTAGTAGTAGTAGTAGTAATAATAATAGTAGTAGTAGTAGTAGTAATAATAATAATAATAATAGTAGTAGTAGTAGCAGTAGTAGTAGTAGTAGTAGTAGTAGTAATACTAGTAACAATAATAATAATAATAATAATAATAATAATAATAATAGTAGTAGTAGTAGTAGTAGTAGTAGCATTAGTAGCAGTAGTACCAATCCCAAGCCTCATCTGTGTGTGAACGCAGTGAAATACAGGCTGAAGCTGCTCTCTTCCTGCAGTCCACCATCTTCCTTTGGGGGAAAGAGAGGGAGTTGAGGATGTCTGTATTACCGGGCAGTGGAGCAGCTCAGTCAAATCAGTGCCACCACATGAAGGCATCCCTCTCCAGGACGTTTTTAGCCCCGTGACTGTAGGGGTGAAACGAAATTCAACATAGTCGATTTGCTGATAAAGATCCCTAACCTCTTTAGTTTAGGCAGATTAGATTACTGATTTGACTATTAACCAAGGAGATTCATTATAACCCCATGACTAAGGATTATCGAATTACACGCAACCACTATTTGGTATTCCAGATGTACCGTGTGACCCAAAACCGTCAGGTGAAGAATAACCAGCCATACCAGCTAAAATTAACCAGCCATAGTCTCATCTTTGCCAGCTAAAATTAACCAGCCATAGTCTCATCTTTGCCAGCTAAAATTAACCAGCCATAGTCTCATCTTTGCCAGCTAAAATTAACCAGCCATAGTCTCATCTTTGCCAGCTAAAATTAACCAGCCATAGTCTCATCTTTGCCAGCTAAAATTAACCAGCCATAGTCTCATCTTTGCCAGCTAAAATTAACCAGCCAGTCTCTTCTCCTTTGCCAGCTAAAATTAACCAGCCATAGTCTCTTCTCCTTTGTCAGCTAAAACTGACCAGCCATAGTCTCTTCTCCTTTGCCAGCTAAAATTATCCAGCTATAGTCTCTTCTCTGGTTTCCGCTAACGTTATGGCCACCCACCTCATATCATCACTTATGGACCATTAAAAATATATTATTGGCAGTAAATTCTCTTCTTCTTCGTTTTTTCTCTACTTCTTTTTCTTCGTCTCCTCCTCCTCCTTCTCTTTCTCCGCCTTTTTCATTTCTTCTTCCTTTCCTTCTTTCTCATCTCCACTTTTTTTTTTTTTTTTTTTTTGGCATAACCCACTCAAAAAATATATATAGGTGGTCCCTAAATAGCGCTCCACGGGAAATTCACCTGGAGGTAACTTATGTTTCGAGGACGGCTCAGACTGCTGGTTTAGGCGAGTGTGGCAATGAGAGGAAATGAATAAATGATGCAGAACTGACATAGAAAACACAGACTGAACCGTACCCTCAATACGCAAGTAATGGCCCAGTGGAATGGACCAGAAGCGTTTTATAGACCACCGTGCATTGGTCTACACACCCTGGTCTAGTGGGTTACAGGGTACGTTATAGATCGAAGGGTCTAGCGTTCGATCCCACGTTTTAACCCGTTCAGTCCAGCGACAATTTTTTTTTTTCTGGTTTATTCTTACAATGGTCGGTTTCTTTTCATCTGACGAAAGTGGGTTACAATTACAGCTTGATTACAAAGTCGTGGTTATGTGAAAATCGAGGAGCCTTATTTTATGAAGTATGAATAAGTCTCCCTGGTTACTAGTCAGATCAGCCTTTCCATCTTTACACTTGGCCACATGCTTAGCTGAGAAAGGTTATGCATCTTTGTCAAAATAAATACAAATAATTTATATCAACGATTTTGTTAACATTAAAGAAACCATTTGCAGTGACGGGGCTACAAAAGGTCTTCATTAACCCCTTCATTACCTGATATTTCTACCTAAAAAGAATAAAATAGGGCGAAGGAAGCAAGAATGATATTGAAATTGTCATGGGAGTGAATAGGGTAATGGGGACAACGCCCTGGCCAGCCAATAAAAGGGAAGTGCATGGCGTAAAAACTGATCATTATTCTGCGATCTCGAAAAGAATAAACAGATAAATAATTAAATAAATAAATAAATAAATAAATAAGTTGTGTGTAACTCCATCTTTTACTGTGACAAGAGTGTACAGAATGGGTATCGTAATCTATAACAAGGTGGAATAAAGCAACAGTGTATAGCCTAAGGTCATTAATCTTACTTATGGGTCTCATTACTGTCAGTGCGGGTGTACTTTAGGTATGAGTTGGTGGCCATTCAACATCTTCCCTCACACCACACACACACACACACACACACACACACACACACACACACACACACACAAGCTAATGGATCTACTGGGCTACGGGTATTAACAGACGAGATGCAAAGCGCGACGTATGTGAGACTCAGGAGGGTGTATGCTAGTGACAGGTGCCAGAAGGAGGAAATTTGTGACTTAAATGTGGCCCGAAACCGAGAGGCCTTAGGTTCGGTCCATGGTCGATCACGATATCTCTAGTCTGGTCTCTTTACCCAAGCCTGTTTGAAACTAGAACTGATATAAGGACCTGACTTCGTTGATGGTTGGTTGTTGTAGACTGGGGAGATACTTGTTCGGTGCTTCCCTTCTCAGTTGCGCTTATATATCTTTGTGAATGTCCCCTGACCGCAAATACTAGCCGAGCATGTTTGCATAGGCTCTGGCACGTTGGTTCTGCTGACGTTCATCACTAATTCATTTTTCCTTGGTTCCCCTTCTTCCCTCCGACTTTGCCTGAAGCCTCACAACATTTTGGATGGTTCCCCTGACAGGTGTGGGAAGAAGGTATAGGCTGGTGCGTAACAACAGTGGGTACCTGAGTGTCAGTTTTATCCCTGTGAATGCCTTATATGGGGTGGTATTGTCAGGGGTCGCATTTTAAAGATCCTAACCAGTTTTTACGGTAACCAAGTGTCCATTATAGTTAATTTTTATCATAATCCGCTTCGTTTTTCGTTATTTATTTATTTATTTTTTACATTTAATCTGACTGTGAATTGTTTGAAGCGGCAAATATGAATGACAGAGTATATACTTGCAATGTCATAAACATCTGAAGATTAGAAGATTATATAATCGGCTAGAGATGAGTATCAAGATAAGGTGGGTGAAGAGCAGGTTGAGTAGGTGAATGATGCTTGTTGAGAGGTGAATGGTGAGAATGAGTAATGGCAACGGGTGAGGTACTGTCAACAGCAAAAGGTCGCCCACCCTTCCCTACCGGTTGTGGCGATGGATGTTATACGAATATTGTCAGTTTGATGGCAATGTAATCATACTTCAAAGCAGCCCTGACGTTCGGGGAGCAATAGAAATATGGAAGGCTGAACACATGGTGGGGGATCGTCTGCACACTTTTAACAGGTGATAATGTTGTAAGGGTCGTTACCCTACTATTTCACTGCGTCTGCTTCACGCTTAGACCATGTTCATCACTTTCCTCCCTGGCGCATCATATCAGAATCATCTATGAGTAGAGAAAAAAATATAGTCTCTCTCGGAATGAGAAGGGTATCCATCAGAGTGCAATGAGAAGTTTGGTGAAACATATTGCAGATTTCCATCCCTCACTATACACAGTACATGAGAATGTGAAAAATATGGTGAGATTTTGAGTGTACAGCTACTGGGAATACAGGAATGAACGACACGGACTGGCATAAGAGATAATAATGTTGTAAATTAGAGAAGACTAAATATTAAACATGAAGTAGCATGAGGTCGTCCGTACTTCGCATGGCACCAAAAGTGTTATTTCAGACACGATTACAGTTACTTCCTCCTTTGTCCTTCTTTCCTTCACTCTTTCCTCTTTCTTCTGCCTATGGATGACTTTACACTCCCTCTATGTCTTTCTTTCCTTCATTCTTTCCTCCTCCTTCTGCCTATGGGTAACTACACAGAGTGACAAGCCAAATGGTTTTCTGTACACCAGGAAACCATTTACTGCACTGAGTGGTAACCATATAACCAAATTATGACACCTGGTGGTTTAGTGGGTAATTAAGGTGCTCCAATAGGACTGCCTGTGTAGGTTTATATCCAAGGAATGGTTGGAGTTTATCGCTCACGTAATGCCATTCTGGGATGAGTGAGGCTGGTCACTCATATCTTAAATATCAGGATCAACTTGCCTAACCCCGGGTTCCTACGCTCTTAACGGGGAGACATAGGATTGGATAATGGATGGATGGATGGATTACAGTTACAGCAAATCAACGTTTACATCTCACTGGAATGCAGATGAAAAGTAATAGCGTTACTTAACTGACCCCCAGTTTCACGAAAAAAGCCAAGTGTGATTTCTCTGAAACTATTAAAGCTACAACTGACCTACACACATCGCTGGAAAACTGATGGAAAAACATTAGGTTTCACTTAAGTGTTTTTTCTCAGATTCGCCATCATATTGCTGAAAAGAATTGTGCCAAGATGAACACCGAAACTCTTATCTCAGAAACAGTTCAAACTGCAACAGATCTACGCACATCACGGGAAAGTTCATGAAAAATTATCAGACGTTGCTGGAGATCTTTTCTCAAAATTTGATGATTCTTTTTTTTTTTTTAAGTTCTTGCTACGACCAGACGACCTTGTTCAGTGTAGGAAAGGCTTCTAGCGTGAGGGGGCTGAAGGAGGGTTATTTCTGACCTCTCCAGTTGGAAAAGTCCTACTAAACTGAAGAAAATCATCTGTTGTTAGCAAGAATAGTAAGTGTGTGTGTGTGTGTGTGTGTGTGTGTGTAAGAGAGAGAGAGAGAGAGAGAGAGAGAGAGAGATGGCTATGCTGAAGGTGTCAAATACTTGTCTCTTTGGCACCACTTTTACCTACGTGTCGTTGTGAATCACGTCCAGATTCGATCTTTATTATTCTGAATGGTTTGACAATGGAGTGTGGAAATTTAATGGGTTGGAAAGAGAGTGTGGGAATTTTACTGAGCGTCTTAATAAGCTGGGGATGGTAAAGGATGACTAGTAGGTAAAACTGGTGTAGGTGAAGTTATAGACTATGCTCTTTTTACTCCAGCTTGGCCTAAAATTGCCATCTCTTCATCATGACTGCTGAGTTGTTGCAAGAGGTTAGCACTAGAATATGGCACAAAAATCTAGGCCAAATGAAGGGGGAAGAGAAGTGTAAAAGGGAAGAAAAGTGTAAAAGGGAAGAGAAGTGTAAAAGGGAAGAAAAGTGTAAAAGGGAAGAAAAGTGTAAAGTGAACGGTGAAAACAGTGTTGAAAAATTTTATAGGGCAGTGTCACTCAATCGTTTAATTTATCTATACTCGTATTTACCCATTTATTTATTACTCTACTTATTTTAGCAATTTTTCACTGGCAACTCATTTCTGGTGACATCATTTTGGCAACTTAATGCTATCACACGAGCCTTGAAAGTCTCAGTGGCCAGGAAAACCGCTTGTTTGACACCGCCTTAGCCCCTTCACTCCGATTATAGATTTCGTATTTTACTCATGCTACTTTCAGACGATTTTACGCAGCTTAAGATAGATTTTTCAAACTGCAAGAAGTTAGATATTACCTTCTTTAATCCCTTCAGCACTATGGCGCCCTTCCAAGGTGAAAAAAGTATTGTGACTATAATAGTAGTAGTAGTAGTAGTAGTAGTAGTAGCAGCAGGAGCAGTAGTAGTAGTTGTAGTAGTAGTGGCAGTGTAGTAGTAGCAGGAGTAGTTGTAGCTGTTGTTCTTCTTGTTGGTGTTGGTGTTATTAATGTTGTAACTCCAGGCTCATCTGAATATTAACCCGGTAGACTGCAGGTTAAAGTTGCTTCTCTCCTGCAGTCCAACATCCTCCTTTCAGAAGATAGGGAGGCAGTTGAGGGGAGTTTGCATAACAAGGCAGTGGACCCACCCAGTTACGACAGTGCCACCACGCGATAGCTCCTCTTTCCAGCCCCGGAAATAGTAGTAATTAAAGAAAATACAGTTATCGGAGTGAAGGGGTCAAAGAGGGTCAGGGTTATAATATCGCTCCATTACTTCGAAACTCCCGGAATGTGAGTGGATTGCTGGCCGTAACTCTACTATATAAACATGATGAGGAACGAAACAGTATTAGAGGAGGAATAAGCATGCATCAGTCTCATTTACTTGGCTCAGCACGACACAGGCAAAGAAAAAGAGAAAAGATATGTATTTATATGTATAAAATCCAGTCAATGTCTACTGAAGGGGTGCACTAAGCCAGCAGGTGAGAGGAGAAAAGAGATCACCGTGGCGTAGTGTGATGAGCAGCAGTGTGAATAGCGAGGTGACAGTTATAGGCACCCGTGTGAGATACGGAGCCGGGTGTGTAAAATATACGACTAATTATGAGGCGCGTGTGGATAGATGGGTGTCAGGAGTTGGCAGGCATGTGACAGAGATGGGCATGGAGTGAATTAGCTGGTGTTCAACCCCTTGTTCTCGTTCCTCTTGTTCTTGTTGTTGTTGTTGCCTCCGTCTCTGTGTGTACAAGACATGTGAAAACTTGGTTATTGGGTTTCAAAGAAATCTGGTGGACAGTTGGGCAGCGGGTCAAGGGAGAACTGATCAGAGTTTGAGGTGGATGCGGATCTGGATACGGGAGTCAGTCATAAATTTCATAGGCCATGGCGGAGGTATGCCATCTCAGAGATTCAGAAAACAGGACAGACTAGGGTGTGTGAGCCCGTAAAACTCTTCGTCTGGTAGGAAAACATAATTACGGTGGTAAATCTTAATTAAGTTTTATTGACGTTGGCGGAGGTATGCGCACTCTGGGTGCTTGCTATTTTTTCTTTCTTTTTCTTATGGGTTATTGTGGCCAGTCTCAGCATGAAGGCAACCTGTTGGACTGCAGAAAACTAACCACTTCAACCGGGCGCTCCTTCAATCCTTCTGGGGAGGCTATGCTGAAACTTTGTGTTGTGAGTGTGGGGTCATGAGGTGAGAAAGTGTGTTGTGATATGACAGAGAGAATGATGAAGGAGGTGGAGGAGGAGGAAGAAGAGAAGAGGGGAAGGAGGAGGAGAACAAGTACAAGGCTTTAATCAACTTTCACGCCGGTAACTTCTTATTTCTTGTACTCTTTCTAGCTCATGACAACTTTTCCAACGGGTGAGTGAACAGGGACAAAGTAAAAACACATGTTATCGAACAGTCTGATCGGCATGAGACTCTAAGGGTTTTCCAGATTGGAGAGACGCTTGAAAACTCACAAAAAATGAAGCAATGACTTCAGAGGACTCGGCGCTTGAATTATTGCACTGAGAGAGAGAGAGAGAGAGAGAGAGAGAGAGAGAGAGAGAGAGAGAGAGAGATGACAGAGGAGACCGGAAGACAAATGAGACGGAGCAGACAATAAAGCGGGAGGTAGGTGACGGGTCCCTCATTGTCACGTATAAAAAAAGAAAATGAAAGGAGTCTGGGCGAGACAAACACCTTTTCCCCTTCAGTTCGATGGGGTATTTTTCATTGTATTTAGTTTATGATTTTTTTTTTTTGGAAGGGCTTGAGTTAGAGCTAGCCTTCCTCAACCCTTTCATGACCGGAACAACTCTAGTCCTTCTGTGTTGGGGACATCTTATATCTAGGGTAAGATTGTGATAAATGTTTATGGGACGATTATAAGCTATAGGATTCAGTGGTGTTTGAAGCTCTGTATGCTAGTATGGTCCGTATTTCTGGTCTGTATGGTCTGTATAGTTTATTTGTGGTCTTTATGGTCTGATATGAGGTCTGTCTGGTTTATATCTGGTCTACATGGTTTATATATGATCCGTATGGTCTGACATCTGGTCTGTATGGATTATAATTGGTCTGTGTTTATATTTGTTTTTTATGGTCTGATATCTGGTCTGTATGGTTTATTTCTGGTCTTTATGATCTGATATCTTGTCTGTGCGGTTTACGGTCTGTGCGTTTTATTTTTGGTCTGTATGGTCCGTATATCTGGTCTGCGTCGTTTATTTCTGGTCTGTATGGTCTGATATCTGGTCTGTGTGTTTTTTTTGGTCTGTATGGTTCTATTTTTGGTCGGTATGATCTTATTTCTGATGTGTGGTTTTATTTTTGGTCTGTACGGTCTTACTTTAGCGTTGTATGGTCTTATGGTATGTATAGTCTTGTTTTTGGTCTGTTCGGTCTTATTGGTTCGTTGGTGTTTAATGCTCTGTATGGTCTGGTTTTCAGTACTTGCCTCCTGTCTTTATCTTGGCATATGAGAAACTGTGTGCCCCCCCCCCTCTCTCCCTCTCTCTCAAGAGGAAAGGAAAACTATGCCAAAGAGAGAGAGAGAGAGAGAGAGAGAGAGAGTCACACAATTCATCATATTAACGAAAGCTAAGTTATGAGGCATTCTTTGTTAACTGGCAGGAGTGTGGAGAAAAAAAATGTGTGGCTAGGCTGACGCAGGCAATTTCATATTTTTCCTTTTATTTACTGAGTGAAATAGGAATACTCTTTTTATTTTTACTTGGGCCAGATTTTCCTCCTTTTGCAGTTTCCTTCACCTAGGGCCCGGGAAAAGACTGTGCTAAGGCCTTACATCCTTTCTATGACGCTTCTTCGTCACTAGCATCATATTCTAGTTCATATCTTTTGTCACAAGCCAGCACTGGAGAGGGAGAGATAGGAATTTTAGGCCAAGTTAGAGTAAAATAGCATTGTAATATTTCACGTGTGAGGCAGAGTGAGTGTCTGGCTTCCAAACACGAGGTGAAATGTTTTGATGTTGATGATTACAGTCACGAGCTGGAGCGCTGTAACATCTTCAACACGATGATGATAATGATCACAATGATGATGATAATGATGATGATGATGATGATGATGATGATGATGATGTGATGATGACGATGATGTAGCTTGCATTCACGAAGTGGAGCGCTGTAGCATCTTCAATACGATGATGATAATGGCGACGATGAAAATGACGATGATGATGATGTGATGATGATGATGTTATGATGATGATGTAGCTTGCACTCACGAGATAGAGTGCTGTAGCATCTTCAGCACGATGATGATAATGATGATGATGATGATGATGATGATGATGATGACGTTTACTTTTTAACGCAACTTAAAACACTAAACCTTTGGGGGCCCTTTAGACACTCAGCCTATGGGAGCCCAGTAGCTGATACTCCGAGTTTGTTCTCTTGGGGTGGGGGTGGGGGTGGGGGTGGTGGTGGGAGTTGGGTCACCATTGTGTTCCTGTGATGGCTTTCTTCGTTAAATATGGGCTGCAGGGCGCAAAGAATTTTGCAAAACACTTCATATTTCAGTTAGATATACTGGTCGGTACTCGCACACGCGTGTGCGTGTACATATGAGTGTGTGTGTGTGCGTGTGTGTGTGTGTGTGTGTGTGTGTGTGTGTGTGAGAGAGAGAGAGAGAGAGAGAGATGGCTGATGTCTTTTGAGGAGGGTTTTGTCCACTTCTGTGCTAATGCCAGATTCCGATTCGTTGCCATGTCCCCGACGCTCAAGAAGCCGCTGATATTACATGTCTGTCTGTCTGTCTGTCTGTCCTTTTCTGTCTGTCTCTCTGTCTGTCTGTCTGTCTCTGGCTTCCATGTGGTCCTGGGCGACTGCTTGTGTTGGGTGGTGGAGCCAGCTGGTCACTCCAGTCCTCTTGTTGTCTCATCGTCTAGGTCATGATAGGTATAGTTCTCTATGGGGCTGTATTCAAAGTAGATAGGCGATTTCGTCACACCATTCCCTTAACGATTTATTCAGCATCTCACACTCAATATAATGTATAATGTAAATCAAGACCTATCTACGATCAGCGAATGGGGAATAAACAACCTTGTCTCATTTAATGCTAGTAAAACTAAATATATACAATTTACTAATAGACAGATATTGCCAGATTCGTATACTACCTTCAGTACTACTGGTATTCCTATCTCCAAAAGTATTGAAATTCTCGGCGTCTCACTTAACAATGCCCTCAGCTGGACCTTTCATGTTAGATCACTTGCTAAAACCGCCTCAAAGAAACTTGGATTATTGTACAGAGTCCGTAACTTCCTCACAGGCCATCAGTTAGCTATAATTTAAAAAGAGTCATGTGCGCTCTCAGCTTGAATATTGCTCACCTTTGTGGAATGGATGTGGAGAGGTTGCATTAAAACAACTAGACAAAATTCAGAACAAAGCTGTTAGATTTATTAACAACCCTGCCATTACAAATAAACTACCTCCCCTGCAAGTAAGAAGGAATGTTGCCTCCCTTGCATTATTTTACAGATATTTTTATGGTCAATGTTCAGACGAAGTTGCGTCCATGGTGCCACCTCTCCATGCCTTCCCTCGTGTTACACGGGCATCTGGTAGCGCTCATGACTGGATTGTCACTCAGCCATACTGCAGAACTTCTGGCTATCAGAATTCTTTCATTCCCCGAAGTGAATCTCTCTGGAACTCGCTTCCCCAGAATTGTTTCCCTCCAAACTTCAACCTACTGCTGTTCAAGTCTAATTGTTACAGATATTTTTTGAACAGAGGACACCAGTAATCTGGTGTATGGATTATTTTTTTTTTTTAATTCATTTGTTTTCCTTCTTCCGTTCTGTTATTAAGAAGAAAAAATACAATGTCAGTATTAATGGATATAATAACATATAAGAGAAGTACAACCCCTGAAGACCCAGTGGACCAAGATTGGAATCCCGACTGGGGCTGGGAACAGTTTTAGGATCTTAATTTCGCTAAAACAGGTTTTACTGGTTTACCAAAAGCCCGCCGACATGTCCTAATTACACCCTCGCTGATACCAGTTCATTAATCCTGTATGGGACAGTCCTACCATATACTTAGTATGGACAGTGGTCGTTAGCGCCGAAACGGTGACATGGAAGTGTATAGTAAGTAGAACTGCTGGGCCTCAGGGAACAGGTTGTTAATCGTATGCCCAGAGTCAGACATATACAAAAAAAGTAAATTGCTACTGAAGAGGTGTTACGAGGCCTGATATAGCTGCAGTATAGTTTTCATTTCTACCTTCTTGTGCAAAGGAGTACAAAGGAAAGCCAACAACAACAGATCTATTGGTACTTTCGAGTTAAAGATAAAGAGTTAGAGACAAGGATAGCAAAGCAGGAAGGCTAGCCCTCCTCACCAGCCCTCCAACCACAGCCGACAGGAAAAAATGAGAATAACTTCCATTCCCCTTTTGGAAGAATAGGGAGGAAATTGACGGGCTTTTACATACTCAGGCAACGGATCCGCTCGGTTATATCGGTGCCACCACGTGAAGGCGCCCCTCTCCAGCACAGGGTCATTGAACTGAAATGGTTAATGGTGTAGGCGGGGATGGAAGAAGCAGCCTATACACTTCCCAGGACAACATAGTGTACTGGGCCAGCGGTGTATCTTGAAAGTGGTTATGATCGTGGAATATAAAGTGTCGGTGAAAATGAAGAGCGGTGGTAATGAGGAGAGATGGGGAAACATGAGAGAGAGAGAGAGAGAGAGAGAGAGAGAGAGAGAGAGAGAGAGAGAGAGAGAGAGAGAGAGAGAGAGAGAGAGAGAGAGAGAGAGAGAGAGAGAGAGAGAGAGAGAGAGAGAGAGAGAGAGAGAGAGAGAGAGAATGTGGGAGGAAAATACTGTAAAGAGGTAGTAAAACAGAGGAGGGAGACGGAAAGAAGGTGGGAGGAATAGAAAAAGAAAGGGAGAAACAGGGAAGATTGGAGAGAATTGAAGGGAGGTAGTAAAATAGGAGGGAAGGAGGCAAGAAAGGTGGGAGGGAGAAACTATGCAGTTGGGAAAAACACTGAAGTAGGAGGAGGAGGAGGAGGAGGAGGAAGAGGAGGGAGGAGAAGAAGAAGAAATCAAAATAATAATCTATTTATCTGAAGCCAAACGCAGTAATCCCGTAAGAAGTGACCGTTTATCTTTGCTTTAGATGTTTTCCGGGGAGGGGCACTAACCCTCTGCCAACCCACTGGTTGACATTTAGGGAACGCATATGGGTTGGTTACATGGTTACCACCCAGCAAAGTAAATGGTTTCCTGGCTTACAGGAAACCATTTGACTCAGTGTGGAGCCATCTGAAGAGAAACGAAGAGTAATAAAAAGTGACAGGAAAGATAGGAGAAATAGGAAGAGAGGAGGGAAGACACGAAAAGAATGATAAAAGTGAAGGACGAAATAGGCAGCATTACATCAAATGAGTAGATGATGGTGGCCACCACCTACCACCAAAATACTGCTACTACTACCATTGATAATAATAAGGCTTAGGATTCATGTGTACCGACTACATGATAGAATTTTAAGACAAACGATTAGTTACTGCCAAGTCAAAACCTTCTCCTAGAACATGATTTGTTTTCATTGGTTTATATCCAGGTCCCAAACTGCACTGCTCACTGGACAGGAAGACGGGAAAGACAAAGGAAATGCAACAGACTGAAAGGCAGGAGAATCAAATCTGAGAGTGAAGAAAGGTGGTAGGGAAAACAGAGATAGGAGGGACAAGAGGAGGCGTGGAAAGAAAGCTGAAAGGAAAGAGAGAGAGAGAGAGAGAGAGAGAGAGAGAGAGAGAGAGAGAGAGAGAGAGAGAGAGAGAGAGAGAGACTAAGGATAAATCAAGGGAATGACGAGAAGAGCAAGGATAAAACCTCTCTTCTTTCACCATCCACCGAGCCTCTTCTCAGTACATCCACATTTTACAGCTTATATACACGATCAATTTTCACCAGGGATTTCTAAACAAGGCAGTTTCTTAGCATGGTGACAAAATACACTATAAACAACGGAGAAACAGTGGTAATGGTGCCTAAGTTCATCATATCTACACTGTTATTATCCAAAGACTTTTCATAACTATACTCCAACATTACCGGTACCTGTTGATTTTGTAAAAGAGCTCAGACACATATCACCTCCCTCACTTTCCTCCCTCCTCTTCCCTCTTTCTTCTCCCTCTCCCATCCCTCCCGCTTTCCCACTGCCTTCCCTGTCAGCTTCCTTTCCCCTTCATCTTCGTCTCCATTCAACTCCGCATCTCTCCTCTTTCTCCCTTCAGTCATCCTCTCCCTTTCCCATCTCCTCTTCTATCCTACTCCCTGCCCTATCACCTCCTTCTCTCCCTCATCTTCCGCTCTGTCACTCCTGTCTCCCTTCTATCATCCTCCCTCTTTTCTCTTCTTCTTTCATCATATCACTTCCCCTCCTTCTTTTCACCTGTCCCTTCTCTTCATGTCCCTCCCCTGTCACTACCCTCTCCCTTCCCACTACGTATCGCTTTTTCTCTTTTCCATTCATCTGTCTGTCTGTCTGTCTGTCTGTCTCTGTCTCTGTCTCTGTCTCTCTCTTTCACCACAAATCCATAAGGCACATAAGAAGATTAACCTCAGCCTCTTAAGAATCCTCCTTCCTCCTCTCTTTCTTTCGTTTTCCTTTCAGTGATTTTCTTTCACTGTCTCCTCCCTCCCAGTAATCTCTCAGTTTTAATATTTCACCTGCTCGTTTTCCTTCAATTCACACCTCTTCTCTTTAACTTTCTCTTCTTCCAATATGCAGAGTGGTTCGCATATTGTACCCCCTTTCTTCTTAGCTAGCGAATTCTGGTGTGTTGTGGGGACTGCCCATTTAGCGATACCAGTGCCTACCCTGCATCATTTTCGACTTCCCATAACCCTTGTCGTGCTGTACAGTGTTTACCTTTTTTTACATTTTAACTTTACTTCATTGACCAGTTACTATAAATCAGCAAAGCAAAATAATCTGCGCTCTTTCCTCCGGCAGACTGACCGTCCCCACAACACACGAACATTGGCAAAGAGGATGTAATATATGGATTAACCTTTGTATGTCTTCTCACCACATATTCCCAAACCTATTAATTTTCCTCCACATGGCATCATTATTGCGTGTATGTCTTCCGCTGCATTTTCTTTAATATATTCCTCTTCTGTTTCCCTTTTTCTCATTATTTTCTTTTATCCCATGACTTTTGTATTTTAACATTGCTATAGCCATTATCTCTCACTACGGATGCGTTTTCTTAAATATCACCTCTTCAGTACGATGATGTTTTTATTTGGTTCTTAATACCTAACCGACAATTTTATTCCATTTCCACTGAATAGCCTGACATCTGTTCAATATTCCAGGAGTTTTGGCTTGAAGAATATTTAGATTGTGCAACCCAGTGCTGATTGTGTGGATGTTGACGGATGCTTATGGTGTGGAAAATGATGGATGTTGATGGTGTGGATGCTGATGGATGTTGATGATGTGGATATTGAAGTTGATGGATGGTCGAGTGGTCAGCGATATTCCTACGAGTGGACGCACAGTAACCGGCATCCTCACCATCCATCTCTGACCTTCACTTAATTGCGGGATGCTGCACTATCAATCACATGGCCTGCTAATCTGTTGTCTGGAGCCATGATTTGGGGGGTCAGCATGATATCTCTCGCTGTGGCCCCGGGTTATCAAATGGAAAGAGGCTGTGTTTGATTATCACTTATGCTGTCGGCTGATCGCTAGGCTCCATCTTCAGAGCTGCAGTTATGGAGGTTTCGCAACGCTGCAAAAACATAAGTAATTCCATGTAGCACCAGATTTTTTGACTAGGTTTTGGCAATATCTTAGCAATCCTACCATATTTCTATGTTCTTACCTTAATATTTTGGCGCTTTGCGAATATCATGCATACTTTGAGAGCAAATTCAGCAACATTTCTTTATTTCATTGCCAAGTAAATTTATGCAAGCAATCTCAGCCTTCATTCCGATGACTTATATTTCACTTAACTTGTGATTTCTCCAGACGACTTCAGTTGCCTAAGGAGGGCTGTTAGGTAGTCAAAGGGTAAATGAGGTCAGCATCCAACCCATCCATTTCGAGAAGTCTCCCTAACGAGTAAACGATCATTCTGAAGGAGTATGGTGTTTGGGTGAATCAGGTTAAACAATTTATCACAAATCCCAACGACCAAAACAAATCCTGTCATTTGAAGTCAGTATTGTAAGAAATATATCATACCGTAGTTATTTCATTATGGTGTATGATATGAAATAATGTAGAACTTGAATAGGGTATTTCATCGTAAACTTACAGTTTAAAAATGGACTCAGATTGATGTATTTTTGTTGGATATCTGACTGTCGATTGACTAGCTTGTATGGAAAGCACAAGAAGGTTGCACCATGCCCGATTAAATATAAATAGATAGATGTATAGATAAATAAATAAATAAATAAAAAGAAAAGTGAAACAAAATATATATAGAAACCACGGTATTATGGTTCTATTGTTAAACGGCTCAGTTTGTGTGTTAGAGGTGATAGCTAAACAAAGACACACCGCCCAGCTAAGATGGCAAGGGCAGTGCACCATACTTCTTCACCGTATCAGGTTCTGTCCCGTACTGTACTTGTGCATAATTCTGTGCGTATAGATGCGTAAATGCGACGTTAGTTATAAGTGAGTATATGGCTGTGAAATATTTGGGTGTAATTTATTACTGAAAGTAGTCAACTATCTTTTCTTGACCTGTGGAATTTAGTTCAGTGGCAGTCTCTCTGTTCAGTGCTAATACTATGAAAGGATGCTGATATACCTGATCATTAGGGTCATACATAGCAGGGAGCCCTTGAACATGACACATTACCTCAATCAGCGTGATATTCCCAGGGCTGACTCTGACAAAAGAAATATGATCCGGGCCACCGGTCACCCTTGCCTTGACTCTCGACTCAACTTGGCTACCCCAGGTGTGAACAGTTTCTGCAGAATTACATATAACGTAATGGGCGCTGGAATGGAGCGTCATGCTGAGCCATGATTCGACCTGAAGCGTTAATGCCTAATTACAATGGGGACAAAATCGGACATAGTCTGACGCAAACTGTCCAGTAATTCCATGCTATTTGTTAAGATTTGTCCGTCTATTTTAATAGAGTGGACACGGACAAGTGAAGCCCGTCAGGGGGGGAAATTCTAGTAAATCATGGGGGTAAAGGACGTCTAGCAGGGTGGAGGATAGGAGGAGACAATGGAAAGCAGAGATGAGATGGCTGAGAGAGCAACGATATCGGCGGCAGTATCGAGACGAGACACGCGCCGGACGAGACAGTTTTGTAGCACGAGGCGAAGAGTAGCAGTGGGAGGGCAATCGAGGAGATAGTGTAGCAGAGGCCACTCATCACGTTGATGACAATGGGGGCATGAGTCTGGGGGTTGGCCAACAATTTGGGAATAACAAGGGAATCCCAGTCATAGGCGTCGCAGGTGAATGATGAGCAAGTTGGGGGGGTGCGGGGGTAGAACGAGGAGCTCTTAGTGTGTGGCTCGTACATACCAGGTGGCTGATCGTGAGCCAGCAGCAACCTGGCTTTCGTGATCATCAAGCGTGAGTCTCACGGTGGAGGTGTGAGCTCTGCGCTTGATTTGGGTTAGTGTGAGATTAAGGGGAAAGGTGACAGACGGGAGAGCAGTTGCAGTCCGTGCTGCAGCGTCGGCCATCTCGTTTCCTCGTATTCCTACATGGCCTAGTAGCCAGTGGAGAATGATGTCGATGTCGGTACGTGTTATAGGATCAATCACTGCGTAGATAGGGGTCAGCAGGCCAACATTGTCTGTGAAGCGTCCAGATAAATACTTAAAAAACAACACCCGTTACACTGGACCTCGTTCTTGTCAAGCCGTTCCTCACAGGCAGACGTACTGTAGGTGACAGTGAGGAAAGGAATGGCCACACTGTGAACTAATAAATCGGATTCTGTTTCTTCACTTTGCATTCCGACCTACGCGATCGGATAATCTGCATTTGAGTTGTGCGATTAAGGCCTCAGTGTGAAGAGGACCTGACTGCGTGAGTGGAATACTGGACCCTGGGATCAGGCTTCCATGCCTGTGTCCAATGACTCTTCTAAGCAGCACAGGGGACAGAGAAGCACCTGTTCCTCAGCGACTTAATTTGCACATACAAGCTTTTGATTCACTTGTACGTTACTCAGGCATCCTATATGGCAAGTGAAAATATCAACAACATAGTAACCAGTATCAGGAGGTAACAGACATAATAAATCGCAAAGGAAAAAGTGGCAGGAATCCTACATTGTCAACTGCAATACGGTTCCAAGTTAAAATGAAGGACGAACACACTGACTGACCTACAATGAAAACCAGAGGAGTGAACTGGGGAGAGTAAATTTCTTGATTTTTATGACAAACTTAATCCAGCAACTTTTATGAAAACATTACCGACTTAAGACTTTATGAAAAGTCTGGCTGGACATTAGATCACATTTGGCAGTGCAGTGTGGAGGGGAAACGACTTGTGAGCTGGCGGGGTCATCACAGAGCCTGGAAAAGTTATTATTGTTATTATTATTATTATTATTATTATTATTATTATTATTATTATTATCATTATTATTTTTATTATAGTAGTACCGGTAGTATTTTTGTCAAGTATAGCTCCAGTTATCACTGAGATGCGCAAGGTCCGCCACAGCAGGCAGTATTTCGCTAAAGAGGAAATTATTTTCACTCACACACACACACACACACACACACACACACACACACACACACACACACACACACACACACACACACACACACACAGGCTCTTATACACCTTATATTGCGAATTCAGTGTATATCACTTTACCTAAGGGGTTAACTCTCCCAGATTAGTTTAAGTGCCCATCCACCACTGTCCAGTATTGCCCCATCAAGAGGGTAGGGGCCCGGGGATAGACTAGTTAGTTTAGGTATATAAGGCGAGAATTGCCGGTTGCTCGTCCTTTAGCGGCATTCCGTGAGCAACAAACCCCAATTTCTCTCGAAACAAAACACTTATTTTTCACATCCGCTTGGAGCGCCTTAACCCACTAGAAAACCAGGCATCCAAAAATTGTACGAGGGGAACAGAGCCAGTACATTACATCATTATACAGTGTGAAGACCCGCCTTGATCTCCATACGTGCAACAGAGAAACAAAAGATGGGGAAAGTAATGTACTCAAGTGCTGGAGAAGAATGTGGTTATTGAAGATGCGGACGGGGGAAGATGATGGAATATGAAGGAAGGAGTGAGCGCTGGCGATGAGAGAGAGAGAGAGAGAGAGAGAGAGAGAGAGAGAGAGAGAGAGAGAGAGAGAGAGAGAGAGAGAGAAATATATATGCACATTCGCCTCCCCCGTCTCTCTCTTTCTCTCTCTCTCTCTCTCTCTCTCTCTCTCTCTCTCTCGACCATTATCAATTCAGGACTCCCGTAAATTTCGTCTCCCCTCATCAAACTTTCTACTCCACTTTCGTTTCTCACATTTCATAGCGTCACCCTTCCTTCCTTCCTCCCTCCCTCCCTCCCTCTTTTTTCCTCCGACACTCTGTCTCTGTCTGCCTGTCTATCTGCCCGTCTGCCTGTCTGTCTCCTTTCTCCCTCCTTCCTTTTCTTTCCTCCTCCTTCACTTCCTCCTCCCACGTTTCCTAATGTCTTTCTCTTCTTTTCCTTTTTTTCCTTTTCTTCCCTCCTTCTCTCCGTCCTTCTCTACATTCTCTCCCAACCCATGATCCTTCGTCTTTTCTCCTTCCCTCATTTCCACTTCCCTTTCCCCCTTTTCCTCCCTCTCTCTCCCCTCACTTCCCTTCTCTTTCTCTTCCCTCCTTCCTTCCATTTCTTTCTCTTCCCCCTTTCATCCTTCTTCCCATTCTCTGCCAACCCATCACCTTTCCTCTTTTCTCCCTCCCTCTCTCCCTCTTCCCTATCGCTCCTTTATTCCCTCTCTCTTCCCTCACTTCCCTTCTCATTCGCTTCCCTCCTTCCTTCCCCTTCTTTCTCTTTAATCTTCCGTCTTCTCGTCATTCTCTGCCAACCCATCACCTTTCCTCTTTTCTCCCTCCCTACCTCCCTCTTCCATTTCCCTCCTGTCTTCCCTCCCTCTCCTCCCTCCAACTCACGCGCGTCCTCCATCACCTCCAGTTTTCACACGACCTCTTCTTTTTTTACATTTTCTAAAATTTCCATGAGAAATCGGCGACTTCACGAAAACCATGATATTTATATTAAAATGTATTCCCAAATTACTCCTGTGATCTATGCCTCGTGTGGTTGATAGGCATAGATTTAAGCCCGCTCTTTTAAGATATACACGTATTAGGGAGTGAATACTCATAGAGAAGTGTTGTTGCTTTTATTATTATCATCAGACTTATTATTATTATTATTATTATTATTATTCGGCCCCGAAAGTCGGTTTTTTATTTATTTATTTTATTTATTTATTTTTTACTTTGGGTAACGTCACCCCGGGTTTAACCTTATTGTTTTTCTATTCCAGCCAGTGTCAGACTTTCTTATTCATCTGAGAGTGAGTCGTAAGCGTCTGAGGTCAGAGTACAAAGGTGTAAAATACGAAATAAAAATAAGCCCTAAATTTTGCTACATATGTCTTTCAGTATCAAGAAACAAAACTACATCTGTATTCTCTCTTCCAGGCCGCTCGACATCAAGTCAGGATCAAGCAGTAAACTAGTGAGATCACCTCTAAGTTGTGACATCTAAAGTTTTGACGTTCCTTAAAGTTGTGACATTATCTTTTAAATGCGGGAGCTTGTCTAGGAGCGGCTCTGTCGGTCAGTCACTCCCTAAGGTTTTTCGGACGCGAGGTATTTCACTCCATTAGACTATTGTGATGCTCCATACTACGGCGCCGATGGTCCCGCGCCTATCTAGTGATTTTGTACTTGTTTTGAGCTGCTGCACCACTTAAGCTTGTGATATAAGTTGTTGCATCTCCTTAAATTTGTGACATCATCTCAAGTCATAATTATGTTCTTTGTGACATCACTTCAAGTGTGCAGTCATGTTAGCCTATGGCCTCAAGGTGCAACATCATATCACGTTCTGATATTTCCCTCTCTCTTTATTCTTTCCACATGGCCAAACGATCTCAGAATACTTCTAACGCTTTCCGTCACACCCACATCAACCCCACAACGTTCCTTCACTTCTCCATTTGCCTGTCTGTCTCCACATAACTCCTCGTGCTCATCTCAAATAACTTATTGGGCTCACTCTTGACTTTTCCCCTTAAAACAGGATCAAAATTTCACTTGTTACAACAGTTGAGTGGATTAGTAGACTATACCAATGAAAAATGAATTATGTGCTAAAACTGCCCAGGTGAATTGGAAATACAACTACAGTATGGCAAAATTAAAACAACTGTCAGTCAATACAGCGAAAGTACAAACTAATCACTAATTCCCACACATATTCTTGGATCCATAAAATATGCAAGAATGAAGACAGGTTTTGAGAATGATGAGATTACTGAACACGACCCAAGAAACTGAGACCAACTTCATCGAACAGACTGACACTTATTCAAGAACTCTGGTTTACTTACAACAGTGGAAGAAGTAACTAAATTAAATAGGAAAAATTAAGTTACTGATATTAAAGAACGCGATGGAGAAAACTTTATAGGAAAAGATGATAACTAATTTAGACACTCGGTTCTCTAAATGCAAGAGTGAAAAAAAAAATGACGCTCAATAAAGTAATGGAGAACACAGCAGAACAACACTCAGCTCTAGAAATATTGTGGAAAGAGTAATAACAATGGAGGAAACTGCAGAAGAACAGACAGATCGCTAGTTCATGCACTTAGTTCAGTGAATGCATTAGTGTAAAAAGTACAGTAAATGAGAAAAATGGGGTTACTAAGACTCAAAGAGGTAATGGAGAAAAACGGCAGAAGAACTGGCAGATAACTGATTAACAAATGAACCTAGAAATGTGATGAAAGATGGAGTTACCGACATTCAGAATAGAAACGGATAAAACTGCAACAGATCACAGTGATAAATATTTCAAGCACTCGGTTATTTAAAAGCAACAGTGAAAATTGTGATAATAATCTAACAACAACAAACATGGATGACCCTGCAACCACTCAGCCGCCACCACCACAACCACCACAACTGCAGACGACTGTGGTGGTGATTGACGTGGTGGTGGAATGTCTGGATTTGCCCACCACCACCACTAACAACAACAACGACTCCTGTGCCAACTACACCACCACTACCAACACCACCACCACTGACAACTCCACCGATATTTTCACCACCACCACCACCAACAATTCCACCGCCGGCAATATCTATTACTTCTATGAGGTAAGCTGTATTCTCTTTCATTGCTATATTGTTCTTGCTATTCTGAAGATGACTGTTTGCTTTTCTTTTGGGCTGCTATTTTCTCTGTTACTTCTATAAGGTCATTGTATTTTTGCTTTCGTTTCTATTTAATTCTTGTTGTTTAACTTTTGATGAGGTGAGTTGTGCCATTCCCTTCATAAGTCTTATTCTTGATTTTGTCTTTGCCCTTCTATGAGGTAGGTTCTCCTCGTTTTCATATGTATATTTATTTCCGATTATTTTTTCTATTACTTCTATGATTATGGTTGTCACGACATTCATTTGTTTTGATCTGTGCTCTCTCTTGCCAAGTATGTTAAAGAGATTTTTTCTTTTCAATTGGAGGAGTTGTATGCTGTTTCTATGAGTTTTTATTTTTTGTTCTTTTCTCTTTCACTTCCATGATACAAGGGCACCATGGCTTTCGTTTGCTTTAATTCTTGCAATCTCTTGCCATGTATGTTAAGCTAAGGATTTTTTTTTTTTTTTTAACCGGAAGAATTATATATCATTTCTATAAGGTAAGGTATCTGTGCATTCCATTTAACCCTAAGTACAGGTACTGTATTACCTATTTTATTCTTGTTAACACCAGGCGGTTTTAGTCACAGTAAGAAAGATGGTTGATAGAGTCTTCATTTTCCATTTATTATGCAGGTCCTGCGTGTCCACATTAATGGGCATGGGATGCAAGCAGAGTTTAAAATAGCAGTGGCAAGAATAACAGTGAGTGATGCAAATTTGCGGCGAAGATTGGCTGAAGGGAATCAAAGAGAAGGGGATTGAGTGAGACGATAAATACCGATTCCAAAGGTGGTGATGAACATTAAAATAGCCTTGAATGGAGATATCCAGGAGGGGAAATATAGTAACAATGCGGTGCGGTTTAGAAGTGCGATTAGTCAGTGAATGTGGGAGTGTAAGGAGATAAGTACAGTAAAAAGCTCATGAGGCTCTTAAGACAGCAATGATCCGATATAGAATCACTACGTCAGGTGTTTGACAGGTATCATAATTATCTTATGTATAACGTTAAGAATCCACTTTTTTAATACTTTCTTTTAAATAAAACTGATTGTTCTTAATAAAATATATTAAGATTCCAGGAACTGGGTATGCAAAAGCAGAATAACCTTGTTGCTGAAGTCACTGGTATTCTGCCTCAAATTCAGCCAACGACGGAGAGGATAACCGTTGCGAGAGAGTACAGAAATATGAATATATAAAAGATATGGAAAATGTGTATAGGATTCCATGGCTACAGGACAGTTTACTTATTGCACCCTGAATTTTGAAACGCTCCCTTTATTGTCACCAGTAGGCTATTGAAGTCATGGAGTTACAAGCAGTAATTTTTGTAAGTCAAGACTGTTCCAAAATATCGCAGTTTTTCCATACAAGTGGTACTGTAAATTTGGGGTAAACCTGGTACAGCAGATTTATAAGCAGCAATGGAACTTATAATGCAGTGTTTGCAAATGATGCTTTGTTGGTTGCTAATAATAATAAAAAAAGGTGCAGAGTTTTGTGGATATCTGTGAGTGCCCAGTAAAAAAAAATACATAGGAGTAAAGTTCTGGTTGCTGAGAGTCAAGGTGACTTTCAGTGTGATGTGTT